>NC_044070.1:20874564-21099564 GCF_902167405.1 Gadus morhua | reverse complement strand
GGCCGTGCAGCCTATTCTCTAAATAACCTGTTGGTCCAGTCATCTGGTGCTCATTCTCCAGGAAAGAGGCTGGTCTCTCTCTCTCTCTCCTTCTCGCTCTTACCCCCTCTCTCTCTCTCTCTCTCTCTCTCCTTCTCGCTCTTACCCCCTCTCTCTCTCACTCTCTCTCTCTCTCTCTCTCTCAGTGTGGTCATCTCTCCCCTCACTGAGCAGCCAGTGTTCCCTGAAGTGGTCAGGTCCCGGGACGCCTCCGATCTGTGCGGCTCCGTTCCTTTATGTTCCCGCTCTCCGGCTCCCCGGGGAGAGGACCCAGCGACAGCAGGTAACCCGACGCCCCGTCACCCCGGAGGTCTGATGGGGGGGCTCTAGATCAGCCGTCTTAAGGCTGAATTGGGAACTGGGACATTGGGGAGATTTATGGAAAATCATCGGTTTTGCACTTTTTCTGTTTCTGTCTGGTGAGTTAAAACTGTTTGGTTTCTTTTGAAGAGGGATTATAAAGGTGGATTTTAAAACGGGAGTAAAATTGTATTTTAATATGGCGTTGTTTTCATTTTAAAACACAAACAACCAACGAGACCAAACTCAGGGAAATAAACCTTTAGCTTTGAATTTAGCATTTAAGGATCTAGTTATAAAGTCCCCAATGCCATGTTGTTTTGAAATTGTGTGCAGTTGAACATGAAGAAATTCATTATGAAATATTTTAATGCGTAACACTTCCGTGAGAAGTGACCTGAACATTAACAAACCCTAAATTGGCGCTGTAGGTTTCCTATCTTATCAGAAATATAATGTCTTCTGGAAATTCGGTGGCACAGCTCCAGAGATATAAAACCATGAATCAAGTCGTACTTAAATTGTTGACATTAACCCGGTGTGAGCTCAAACAGTTCCGCCTGCACGCCACATGAGAAGAACGTGAAGCATGTGTTGATGATGACCCTGACCCTATAAGTGAAGTGACTCAAGACAATATAGACATAAAACGACTCTCGTTCACTAGTCCTCTCTCTCCCACTCTCTCTACCTTTCGCTCTCTCTCTCTCCCTCTCAAGGTGACTTATCTGAATCAGTTCCCTTATCAGTCATCTCTGATCCATTCAAAGGCTGCAGCGAGAGCAAGAGAGGTTACCTCTCAGAGTGTCTTTGTGGTGCGGTTCCAAGTTCAGCTGAGTGTTTGTCAGGGGGAGTGATAAGGCTTTGATTAAGATAAGGGCTCTGATTAAGATAAGGGCACCGTGCCGGGCTCTGTGACCAACACCAAACGTATGTCGCCCTTGTGTACACCAACGTCACGCTAGGCAGAGTGAGACAGAGGAGGAGAGAGAGAGCGAGAGACCGGGGGGTGCAGATAAGAGATGATGCTCTCAGGCGAGGAGAGTAGCCACGACGTTAAAGCCTTCAAACCTAAAGGATGGAAACACAGCGATCTCCCTGCTACTCTCCCCCTGGAACCCTTTGGAGGAAGTGGAGAATGGAATAAGAACGCAGGCTGAAACAGAACGAGGGAGCGATAGTTATTACAGCCAAACAAGGAGCAGGGAGCAGGCTTCTTCATGCGAGAGTTTTGTGGTGCAATAGCTGAGTAATGGAATCGAAAGGCAGGAGGAGGGAGAGGCAAGGAAGTGGATAATAACAGAGGAGAGGAGAGGAAGGGGGAGGGAGGGAGGAAGAGAGAGAGGAGACCGAGAGAAGGACAGAAGTGAAAAAGTTGAGGATGACACAACAGATGTCAAAGAGCGGAGGGGAGGTGTGCCTGTGTGTGTGTGTGTGTGTGTGCGTGTGTGTGGGGGGGGTTTGTGTGTGTGTGTGTGTGTGTGTGTGTGGGGGGGGGGGGGGGTTTGTGTGTATGTGTGTGTGTGTGAGGGGGGTGGGGTTTGTGTGTGTGTGTGTGTGTGTGTATGTGTGTGTGTGAGGGGGGTGGGGTTTGTGTTTGTGCGTGTGTGTGTGTGTGTGTGTTTTCCCTCTCAAAGGCTGGGTGCTTAGTAATGGAAATAAGCGGTGCTGCCCAGGTCGTCTGCCGGGCTGAAGGGCCCGCAGTGGCCGCCTGATGCTCTGCTTCTGGGCTCGTCTCTGGGGTTGGTTCTACTTCTATGCCTGCTTCTTCTTCTGGTTCTGCCGCTGGATCTGGTCCTGGTTTTGATCTGATCTGGTTCTAATTCCGGTTCTGGTCCTGGTCCTGGTTCCGGTTCTAGTTCTAGTTCTGGTCCCGGTTATCGTCCTGGTTCTGGTTTAAGTTATGGTCCTGGTTGTGGTTTTAGTTCTGGTCCTGGTTCCGGTTCTGGTTCTAGTTCTGGTCCTGGTTCCGGTTATGGTCCTGGTTCTGGTTCTGGTTTAAGTTCTGGTCCTGGTTCCGGTTTAAGCTATGGTCCTGGTTCCGGTTCTGGTTCTAGTTATGGTCCTGGTTCCGGTTCTGGTTCTATTTATGATCCTGGTTCCGGTTCTGGTTCTAGTTATGATCCTGGTTCCGGTTCTGGCTGGGAGGATGTTTGGTGAGGAAAGGCAGCTGGGATCCTTCTAGTAAATTCCTGGCTCAACGTGGACACATAGAAAGGAGATGATCCCCCCCCCCCCCCCACACACACACACACACACACACACACACATGTTCAGTCAGGCCTGCCGAAGGTGGCTACCTGCTTTGCATTAACTCTGGTCAACAAGAATGTGCTGTAAATCTCTCTGAGTCTCTCTCTCTCTCTGTCTCTCTCTATATGTCTCTCTATATGTCTCTCTATATGTCTCTCTCTCCGTCTGTCTGTGTGTCTCTCTCGCTATATCTCTCTCTCTCTCTCTCTCTCAATTCAATTACATTTTAAGTGCGATATTGTCATGACCAGAATATACGTTTTCACATTGCCAATAACTACAAGTAAATTATATTTAAAATGGTCCAATACATATTTTCATCCCCCCTCCCCCCCCACATCTCTCTCTCTCCCTCTCTCCCTCTCTCTCTATGTGTTATGCTTGGCCGCCCAGCAGGATCCAGTAGGCAGGAAGCTTCCAGAATCATCTCCATGGTGACCCTGCCGCACCCGGCCCGACCATGGACTGAAAGCCGGCCTCTGTCCCTCTGAGAGTGTGCACGTGTGTGCGTGTGCGTGTGTGTTTGTGTGTGTGTGGGGGGGGGGGGGTCCAGGGAAGCCATGTCTCTGAAGCGGACCGGGGTCCTGTTGCTGCTGTTCTTCTTCGTTGGTTCCGCCACGCAGGACAAAACGCCAGGTGAGACACACAAGCGGCCATTGTTACACCTGAGCTCTGGACCGGGGGGAGGGGGGGAGAGAGAGAGAGAGAGAGAGAGAGAGAGAGAGAGAGAGAGAGAGAGAGAGAGAGAGAGAGAGAGAGAGAGAGAGAGAGAGAGTAAAGGGCTGATTACGGTCCCCACGTTCACGCAACGCAAGGACCCCGCCGACGCTGTTTTGGTTCTGCGTCGGGTTTCAGTGAGCCGACCAATCACAGCCCTCGCTGCTGCGTCGCCCCGGCAGAAGGTTACAATCTTTGGGAGGCGCAAGTCAGGCCCTGGCGGTGGACGCAAGGAGGGTCCGCAAGGACGCAAGGGGTCCGTAATCCCATTGCGTTGCGTGAATTAGGGACCATAATCAGCTCTTAAAGAGAACGCAAGGGACAGAGAGAGAGAGAGAGAGAGAGAGAGAGAGAGAGAGAGAGAGAGAGAGAGAGAGAGAGAGCACACGAGGGACAGAGTTAGAGAGAGATGGAAAGCGAGAGAAAGAAAGAGAGAGAGCGATTGTTTGAGTGAGAGAGAAAGAGAGCGCAAGGGACAGAGAGATTGTGTGTGCGAGAGAGAGAGGGGGAGAGAGAGAGGTTGTGTGACAGAGAGAGAGAGAGAGAAAGAGAGAGAGATGGAGAGAGAGAGGTTGTGTGACAGAGAGAGAGAGAAAGAGAGAGAGATGGAGAGAGAAAATAAGAAAGACGGAAAAAGGGAGATAAGGATTATTAGCAGTAGCAGTAGCAGTACCACCAATTATTAATTTTTTCATTCATCGTATTCTGCATAATTATCAGTACTAACTAAATTAGTATTACTTTTCTATAATATAATTGGTAGTTGTTATTTCGCTTCAGTATAATAGTGCTGTGAAGAGTCCTCAGCGAGGAGCTATCATTCACGTTGATATCAGCCATGGTTCCACCCTATCTCAGACTGGGCTCGGGCCAGGACAGTAAGTAAAGAGCAGGTTCCCGCAGTCCACAGCGAGGTCTGCTGAGACAAAGGGCCTTTGTCTGGCCCTCAGAATGCCCGGTTTCTGTTCCTCGTTCAAGGAAACTTTACAATATTTAATCTGTCCGCACATCAACACAGCATCTCTACAAACAACAAACAAGGACTCTCATAAGAATATTAGAAGCATTTGATTCACTGTAATAATTTGTTGGAACTGTAAGAAGAGATTCGGATACAATATTCCTTCTATATCCTCTGCGTATATTATGAACAGTACACAGCAGACAGCATGTTAAGAGTTAACTTATAGAGCGAGTATTGGCTTTGATTATCGTTTCATTGAGTCGTCAAGTCGATGCAGGCGGAGATCGAAAGGAGAGCTGCTGGCGAACGTTCAGTCGATCACATGACAAACGTGTTGAACCATTAACCCTCAAACCAAAAATTCAAGCCTATCAAAATGATATCATCTGGATGGATCGCTGTCATTATGCAACTAGCATCCAAGCTAGCGTTGCTACAGGTTAGCGGCGATGTGTTGGCTATTAGCAAGGTGCTACAGGTTAGTCGGGACGTGCTAGCTAGGTGCTACAAGTTAGTGGCTATAGCTAAGTGGCTCCGCCCATGCACATGCCCACAATATCGATCCCTGTGTGCGCATACATATATCAGTGCTACTTCTTTGGCCTATGGTGATTAATATCTGTGTTTTAAATGATTTTAATTGCGCAATTATCTCAGAAATATGATTTACATTGCGCCTTTTGACCCGTCATCATGCAAATATGTGCATGGACACACCGGCTTTGCAATAAGATCAAGGCCCAGATTGAGCCAGGCGTTGGATTGGTGGAGTCCCCGGCTCTGACTCATCCACCCACCGACCAATCAGGGTGGACCTCTCCGCTTAGAAGTTTGCTGAGGCGCAACGGGTTGCAAAACATTTGGTGTCGTGGTTTGGTCGTTTTTGAGTCAGAGGGATCACTTCAGCGTGTCCCCCCCCCCCCCCCCCCCCCGCGTCAGACACACACCAACCCTAGTCTCTTATATAGTTAGCCTAAATACTTTGCAGGGACTGCTCTGTAAATTTAATTGAGAATATAACTGATGACTGATTTTAAATACGACAGGCTTTGCCAGAGACGTGCCGCGTTAGTGTTCCGCGATCTGATCGCATTTCTCGAGGCGGATGACACAGTGCCATGTCGACCTTTTTACCAACTGGGTTGAGCAGAGTGCGATCCTGCAGACCCGCTCAATACCAGAGAGGCACACTGCGGGAAACATGAATTTTCAAAATCTGCTGGCGTTTCGCAAATACCATACCCAACCTTTAACTCGTGCGTGGCGCACACGCAGGTGGTCATGCATGGTAACCGTTTTGTTTCTCTCTTCTGGCTCCTCAGATGCGGCGAATTTCAAAAGTGTCAGGTGTGGTTCGTTGGCCCAGCGTTAACAGATCTCTGAATCTTTCGTTAAACCTTAATAAACTACATGAAATTCGTGGGATTTGTTCTGTAAATTAATATATGCATATCATTATTTTATTGTAAACATGTTTTTATTTTTTTTATGAGAGGTAAAGCTACCGGATCTGCCCAAATCTGCCCAAATAAGTACCGGAACATAGGGAGGCCAAAATGAATAAGTGCCGGTTAATTTGAGCCGGATCCAGCTCGAATGAACCACTGATGTGGAGAGAGTAGCAGCCATTGAGGAAACAGGAAGAATGGAGCCTTCTAATAGGCCATTGTTGTCCCCGTATGTCACATTGCACTGTGAGTTTGACACGCATATTGTAAAGACAAAGAGGGAGATTAACATCAACATCACGAGAGCCACAGGAAGATGGATGGATTGGTTGTAGTGAGGTGTTACCGTAGGTGTTTTAGAGGAGGGGAGTGCCAGTATAATGCATGATGACCTTGACCTTGTCTCATGCAGACGATAATAGTTTTTATTTTTCAAAGTTGCTTTAACACAGAACTTAAATAAGTTCTCAGAAAGCTCACTAACAAATTAATCAGACACCAAACGATGACTTTAAACGATGACTAAACTTGAATGAATATCTTTTTTCTTTTTTTTGTAGACTGCCATCTGTGTGTGTGTGTGTGTGTGTGTGTGTGTGTGTGTGTGTGTGTGTGTGTGTGTGTGTGTGTGTGTGTGTGTGGTCAAAATGTGTGCTTCTGTCGTGGAAAAACTAAATTGAACATAAATCATAAACATAAAATTACATAAAACTTTTTTATAATTAATAATTTCTTCACGTTCTCCTTGGACATAGAGATTTCTCCTTTCCTCTCTCTAACTGAGAGATAGCAGGGTAGTTTGCATATGCATTGCCCTGAGCCAGGAAGACAGGTAGCACGCCAATCTCCTGACCTCTTTGTTCTGAAGATTCCTTTAGCTGTCTTGCAGATCGGTCCACTTCCCCCACAAAGTGTGTTGCCAATTAACTTGGCCTCTTCCGCCATGGCTTGGCAGGCAAATCCTAAACTCTCCACCATGGCCACATCCCCTCACCTTTATGCCCACTGCCCGTGGTGTGAACGTTTCCCAATAAGAATCAGGTACACCCTCTGTCTCCCTTTGTGCTTGAACAATTGCTGCCAATATCTTTGCCTGATCATGCTCTTAAATTAAGTCAAACACTTTGCTGTCAGGAGTCTTCTAGAAATAACAATAATTAATCACATTTAAACAACATTCCATTATGTTGTTTAAGTGTTAAGTGTGTTTGTGTGTGTGTTTGTGTCGAGAATAATGTGGAGAGTGTGTTTGCCTAGAGCCAACATGATCTCCAGGTAAGTGTTCTTGAGTGGCCAGGTGAACTGGGGGTGTTGTTGGAGTGATTGTAGGAGGCAAGACTAGCTACACCACAATGTTAATGAGTCACTGTGTGTCTGCGTGCGTGCGTGCGTGCGTGCGTGTGTGTGTGCGCTAAATTAACAACAGCCACTCACCTCCCTTCACTATACACACACATGTCGCAATAGAGCCATCGATGTCATTTGAATGCAAATCTCCAAACGCAAATACGGAAAAAACCCGTACCTGCCTAGCCAGCCGTGCCTGCGGTGCCAACACGTTGTCCATGTGCGCTGCGTAATCTTACCAGGCGTGCCGGCCCCGGGGGAAGGGGCGGGGGCGGGGGCTGAACGATAACTCTGCTTGGGTTCAGGGGTTCAGGGCCAGCCCGGAGGCGTTTCGTATAGGACGGGCGACGTCGGAGTACGCATGCGCGCTTTTAGCTTTCAGGGATCACCTCTTAACACCACCGAATTCTCTCACAGCACTTTTCTTTTTGTTTTTACCCCAAAACAACAGAATACCACAACTGTCAAGGTGATTGGATATGCCGCGTGTGTGTCAAGATTGATTGATCGACACACGAAGTTACATTCCATCACGGGTCCTCTTCTATAGGTGATACGTTCTCGTTTACCTTAGAACGAACTCTGAACTTTCCACGCATGTTTGTTGAAGGTTATTGGAGGTTTACGCTGAATCATTTTGACTTGGTGTCAGTTTGGAATTTGCCATTCATTTTTCAGGGCTCAGTAACTGGATTGTTTTAACTCTTAATCAAACGTATGATGTTGCCCTTATTGAAGACAGTTATGTTATTAACGTGCAGCCTATGTTTATTTGACTGGTTATATATATAACACGCATTATATACGTTTGATAGCAGACCAATATATATCTGGACATACTTCTCTCCTCTTCTGTAATCAGCTCTCCTCTCTTAATGTTTCATGAAGCGATTTGTCTAAGGAGGTGGATCCATACTCTATATTGGAGCTGGACTGTTGTAGCCTAACTCTTAATCAACGTGTGATGTGGTACTTATTTAAGACACTTACGTTATTGACAGGTACAGTGGCACCACGATGTTTCTCTAATACTCGGGTGTTATTTTACTGCCACCTGGTGGGGATTTGCAATGTTGTGTTGTGAGTGACAAAAAGAACCGTATAAGCAGTTTGCGAGACAGTAAACTGTAGTCCACACACGCAGTTCGATTATAGTCTGAACAGACAACACAACACTACAACAGTCCAGCTAAAACACAAACCTCCCTGAACTATTAAAGGCAAATTCCAATGCCAAGCAATACTCAACTCCTTTTGACAAACTCCCAACGTGTCTTTAGTCCTGGTCACGTGCACAGGAAGGCCAAGGGGCTACGGCAGAGTGCATGACTCCTCGGTCGGTTCCCCGGGGAAAGGAGCGGGGTCTTTCCCTGCTCCCTCTGACATCACTTCCTGCTCCCTTTGAGGTGACTCCCTGCCTCCCGCCCTACCTTATACTCCTCCCTCCCGCCTCAGACACCCATGTGACCTGCGTCATCGCCGCGGACTGCATCCTGCCCTGCTCCTTCCAGCCCTCCGGCCACGACACCGTCGGCTGGTTCAGACAGGAAGTGGCGGTGCTCAGCTTCCTGTCGGCGGGCAGCGAGGAGGAAGAGGAGGATGACGACGAGGACAAAGGGGAGGACGAGGGGGACGAGGACGAGGAGCGCGGGCAGCACTACGACGACCGGGCCAGTGTCTCCCCGGAGCAGGTCGCCCGTGGCAACGCCACGCTGGTGCTCAGGGGGTGCGGGCCCAAGGACCGAGGGCGGTACCGCTGTCACGTGACCACGCTGGCAGGCGTGCACGAGTCACATGTCCTGGTGAAGGTGGAAGGTGAGTCTGGGAGGGACGCCCTCTTTAAGACACTACAGACCTCTCATCATCATCACAGACCCCTCATCATCATCACAGACCTATCACAGACCCCTCATCATCATCACAGGCCTATCTTCATCACAGACCTCTCATCATCATCACAGACCTATCACAGACCTCTCATCACAGACCTCTCATAATCATCACAGACCTCTCATTAACACAGACCTACATCATCACAGACCTCTCATCATCACAGACCTATCTTCATCACAGACCTATCATCATCATCACAGACCTCCCATCATCACAGACCTCTCAACATCATCACAGACCTCATCATCATAGACCTATCTTCATCACAGACCTATCATGATCATCACAGACCTCTTATTATCACAGACCTACATCATCACAGACCTCTCATCATCATAGACCTATCATCATCATCACAGACCTCTCATTAACACAGACCTCTCATCATCACAGACCTCTCAACATCATCACAGACCTCTCATCACAGACCTATCTTCATCACAGACCTATCATCATCATCACAGACCTCTCATTAACACAGACCTACATCATCACAGACCTGTCTTCATCACAGACCTATCATAATCATCACAGACCAATGACAGACCTATCATCATCATCATCATCATCACAGACCTATCTTCATCACAGAACTTTCTCTTTAAGGCTCGACAGATATCGTTCAAGCTCATCATCACATTCATGATTCATTCCGCACGTTTGAACATGTTTGTATAGCTGTGTTGGATACAGGGAATGGGTTAACCTAGCGATTGTTAGCACAACATCCTTACTGTAGTGATGTTATGGTTTGCGTCGAGGCATCGGGGCGTGTGTCGAGTACCTCGGCTCCTCCCCCAGCGAAGCTCCGTATCGAGTAGGATTCACATAGGCGGAATGACGTTGCGTGGGACGTTCGAGGCTGCATCTCGGGCTGATCCGCGATATGGGTTCACAATTGGCACATAATTTACAAAAAGAAGACACAACCCAGTTCAAAGATTATTTTCAGGCTATTGAATTAATCACACTCATTCTTAGTCATCATCATGCAGTGTGATACCACTTTAATCTATAAATCACTACAAGTATTATTGTTATTACAATTATTAGTACTGTGGTTGATAAGACATTCTATTTTGCCCGGGGTGTCTACTTAAAAATCTTTGCCAAATGATTTATTTTCTACCATGAGCTCGGGAGATATTTATGAGCGGCACCCTCACACACATGTGTCACTGAAATGACTTTAATTCTCAAATGATTCGATGTTGTATCAGCACACGAAGCAAACATCACATTTTGGGCTGGGTTCACGGGAAACTTTTTCTTTCATCATCATTTCAATCACCACTAGGGGTCTCCAGAGTAGGCCTACTCATTTGAAGCTTCGAGGTCGCACCACTTTGGTGGTTCACGTTCACCGTGCTGAGCGGCTGTGCCGTTTCACTAGGCATTATCTCCACACCACTACCTTACTGTACCAAACATAGATGTAGTGTTCTTCTTGTAAATTGCCTTGGATTCAATCCTTTGCAAATGTAAGTTCTCCATAATCTCCCTTAACCTCCCTAAGATCAGCACACAAATGTAACGGCAAATATGTAGCAAAATCTAGTAAAATATGAAAGGGAAGTATACAGGATTTGACTCCAATTGAAGTACATTCATGTGCTAGGACCCAAATGAAAGTGTCAGGGCAGAAGGCTTCCTATGAGCAGTGGCTGAATAACTCCCTCAGTGAACTCTTGCATCAAGGCGGGCTGACCTTCATGTTATCTTCCAACCTCAATACCCCTCCTTATCAGCTCCACTGGCACCGCCGTGTGTGTGTGTGTGTGTGTGTGTGTGTGTGTGTGTGTGTGTGTGTGCGTAAAGACAAGCCAAATATTATCTGCAAAAAGTATTTGTGGGACATTGTGCACGTGTATTGGATTAGGCACGTGTATTTGAGGTGTGTGTGTGTGTTTGAGAGGGTGTGTGTGCGTCATTGTGTGTGTGTGTAAAATAATCTGTATGCTTTTAAATCTAAAGTCAAAAAGTTGAGCCAAAAGTAATTGTCTGTGTGTGTGTGTGTGTGTGTGTGGGTGTGTTTGTCTGCGTGTGCCTGTGTGTGGGTGTGTTTGTCTGCGTGTGCCTGTGTGTGGGTGTGTTTGTCTGCGTGTGTGTGTTTGTGCGTCTGTCTGTCTGTGTGTGCCTGTGTGTGTGTCTGTGTGTGTGTGTGTGTGTGTGTGTGCCTGTGTGTGCCTGTGTGTGTCTGTGTGTGTGCCTGCGTGTGTGTGTGCCTGTGTGTGTGTGTGCCTGTGTGTGTGTCTGTGTGTTTGTGTGTGTGTGTATGTGTGTGTGTGCCTGTGTGTGTGTGTGTGTGTCTGTGTGTTTGTGTGTGTGCCTGTGTGTGTGTGTGTGTGTGCCTGTGTGTGCCTGTGTGTGTGTGCCTGTGTGCCTGTGTGCGTGTGTGTGTCCTCCCAGCCCCCCTGCGTAGCCTCCACATGGAGCTTTCCCGGCTCAGCGGCTTCGAGGAGATCAAGTGCTCCGCCCGCCACGTCTACCCGGCGCCGCACGTCACCTGGGAGACGGACCCGCCTGCCTCCCAGCTCCTGCGGCCAATCACGCGCAAGCTGCCGGACAAGCAGACGGGGATGTACGAGGTGGAGAGCAGGGTGCGGCGGCTGAGGCACCACCCGGAGATCACCTACATCTGCAAGGTCACCTCCTCCTACGGCACCCAGAGCTGGACCGCCTCGCTGAGGGAGAGGGGTGAGCACACACCACCCCTTCGACTCCTCACTCCCCCCCCCATGTCCCCCATCTCCTCTCATCTCCTCTCCTTCAAGTCGCTCTTCTCTCCTCCATTTACCGGATTTCTTATCTTTTCACATCCTCACTCTTCTCCTCATCGCACCTCTTCTCTCCTTACCTCCAATCACCTCACCTCCTCCTCCCTCACCACCTCTCCTCTCCTCCTCTCCTCCCTGCCACCTCTCCTCCTCCTCCCTACCACCTCTCCTCCTCTCCTCCTCCCTACCACCTCTCCTCTCCTCCTCTCCTCCTCCCTACCACCTCTCCTCTCCACCTCTCCTCTCCTCCTCTCCTCCTCCCTACCACCTCTCCTCTCCTCCTCCTCCCTACCACCTCTCCTCTCCTCCTCCTCCCTACCACCTCTCCTCTCCTCCTCTCCTCCTCCCTACCACCTCTCCTCTCCACCTCTCCTCCCTACCTCCTCTCCTCTCCTCCTCTCCTCCTCCCTACCACCTCTCCACCCCTCCTCTCCTCCTCTCCTCTCCTCCTCCCTACCACCTCTCCTCTCCTCCCCTCCTCACCTTACATCTTCTCCCCTCAGCGGAGGTCAGCGGTCCCGAGGGGCGGGACCTCAGCATCCCCTGCCACGCCCCCGACGACCTGCACGACCCCTTCCTGTCCTGGACCTTCACCCAGGGCCAGGACCCCGCCCACATCCTGACGTACGACCGCCAGTCCCGGAGCAGCAGCGTGTCGCCGCTCTGGGAGGGCCACGTCCAGATGGACACCTACCGCGTGCCCCTCGGCGACGGCTCGCTGCGGCTGCTGGACCCCGACCACCAGCAGCACACGGGGGTCTACACCTGCGTCTACTCGGCCCCCTACCGGACGCACACGGAGGAGACGGAGGTCACCATCTCCCACGTGGGTGAGGGCAAGTCACGCGCACGCGCACACACACACACACACACACACAGACACACACACACACAGACACAGACACACAGACACACACACACGACAGACCAGGTGAAAAAACCCACAAGCAAACAGACACTCACACTGACAATAACACAAACACACCCACACATACAAGCAAACACATTAGCATGCACACACACACACACACACACACACACACACACACGCAGGTACGCATTAAGGTACACACACATACACGAATACACCCACATATACTGTACATATATGTACTACACACAGATGCACCTCAATACTGTTTCAACCAGATTTCTGTGTTTCGTCTGTGAACAGCTGATAAACGTTCTTCCTTGGAGCCGTCTCATTGGTGGATCGTTGCGGTGGTGATAACATTGTTGGTTATTGCCCTCGCGGCCGTGCTGACGTATTTCAAAGTGAAAGGTAAAACATTGAATAAACACTGCATAATTCACTGGCCACAGTGCGCGTGTGTGTACACACATACAGGATTTACAGGGACAAATGTAATGAACCGATGCCTAACACCACATTCTCTGCTCCCTTTCAGGTAGCTTTTCCACGCCCAGAAAGCAGCCGGAGCCATCTACAGAAATGCACTCTGTGAAAGGTGGGGGGACAGGTTTATGAGCACAACACGAGACCAAAACATGTAGCCTAGGGATACACGTTAGTTCAAACACCCCTTTCAAACACAATGACCATTCACCCTAGTGCTTTACATCATCCAGGTTTCGCTCTGACATGATTCTTTCTGGGCTTTAAATGGGATGTGGGGCTGTCTATTAAAAGGTTAGGTCGGAGGTCATAACAACCGCAAGATCTAGCCCGGACTCGGCCTGGGGTGGCTCCTTGAACCAGCCATCATCCACACTCTTAAATCAATCCTCCCATCTCTCCTTTTCGTCCTGCAAAAACAACTTTGCTCGACACACTTGATTACTGAATCGCACCCTCGTCACCCGTCGTTCTGTATGCATACAGAACAATACATGAATATTAACACATAATATTTGTTCTCCGTCTGTCTCCAGTCTCTACACCTGAAGAAATGATCCCGGGAGAAAGAAGTCCGCTGACCGGACCAAACTATGGAGGAGACACAACGGACTCTCCGAGCAAAGACGCTTGAACCCAGTAGAAAACAAAGCTCGCCTCAACACTGGTTTTGGTTCTGCTTGTTTGTTTTGGTGCCACTCACTCAACGAAGAAAAACCAGCAGCTCTTTGGCTCCTCTGATGGTGGAAGAATGCTAATATATTTTACATAGACCATGTGAAAACTGTGGCTAAAAATACCTTAATAGACCATCGAAGAGCCTTTAAGGTGTTTCACTAAGTGCTTTGTAATCTAGCATATGGTAGTTGCACTCAACTGCAACTGATTCATTACATTGTAATGTTTGTCCACTAAATAATTTAGGAGGCGGTTACTGAAAACTTTGACTACTTAACATTGAATATTTCCAAAATCAAGCGAGAATCAACAAACTAAAGAGACTAGTTCACCAAAATGAGGTAAACCAAAATAACTAGTATGCCGATTCAAGACACATCTGCCGTTGTTGTTTTTTGTGTTGCAATACCAGCAGAAAGGAAATAGTTTCAGTGAATATAGATTAGTATTAGAAACACTGGATTTTATATGGACAATGTGTCATTTTGATTGCAAAAGGGACATTTTGCTGAGACTATGTTTGTACCTTGTTTGTACGTTGTCCTTATGTCTTTACATTAGGCCAAGAGTAGGGCACCAAGAGTTTGCAACAATTTTTGCTAATGGAACTTACTCGCCGAATGCTCCACAAATGATGTCGCCATTTTGTTTTCTGTTATGATAGAATTAATAAAAATAGAAAACCAAAGCGGATGATAAAAGTATTGGTGTTTGAGCTAACACTCAAAGGTTGCCAAAGGGAAACACTAAGTTTAATAATGCCGTTAAACGAAGGAAAACTATAAGGTCCACGATTGAGAGCAATAATGAGTGCTAGGAAAACAAATTGCAAGTTGAAGCCCTTCGCAATACTAAATAAAAATATATTTATCCTTTATTCTGTGATCATTTGTGCAATAGATGCATATTGAAACTATTTTAATTATTTTGTTTTGATTTGTTAATAACGTCACATTTTGTTGAAAATAAAGTATTTCAAAAGGTTTGCAAAGATAATGAATGTTATTAAAAAAAAACAGACAAACATACTCCAAACCAAATCAAATTAAAAAACATCTTAATGAAAGACAATGAAAGATTTAAGGATCATACATTTTAATAAATAAAATAGAAAAAATAAAATATCTATTCGATTTTAACACAAATAAAGTCGATGTTGCAGAAGTGTATAAAAGTGTTTTGCGAAGAGTGCTTTGATCGTTTTTGAGCCTGCATGCTGCTTGGTAACCATATGGTCTGAGTCTTGGTTCTTGGTTATTTGAAGTTTCGGCCGGAATCTCAAGGTTATATTGACACGGCAGGATTTCATAATCTAACAAACAACTCAAAGGTCTTATCAAGGGTCTGGTGCCAAGGTCTCTAGCTGTCGCCACACTGTTGCATCTAAATTTAGTAGGAGATTCGCCTCACCCGGAATCGGAGCTAACGGTCCTGCATGCCAAGCTGAACTCGGCATGAAGTTTTTAAAGCTTTAATATTACAAAAGAAAACCGTCATTTACTGGCATTTATTACGCTATACTGGCCTGGCTGGACTCGGATTGGCTCAGCGTGGAAGGCCAGTGCGGCTAAAGCGGGTGATCTATCACCACAAGAACAGGTGAGGCGGGACATAAGCCTTGTTTTACGTTATATCTATTTTTCGCCTCCCATAGCAAACGGGCCTTGAATGGTTCTGCTGTCCCCTACAGTACCCCCCCGTCCCCCCGTCCGGGCTGCAGCAGACCGAGACACAAGTGGCATGAAGGAGGAATAACATGACAGCCCTCAACAGAGTTCAAGTCCACAAAGCCGTGTTTCTCATGTTGGTGGTCCTCGTCCAGGGAGGTAAGCTTGACTAAATATATTAACTACGGTAATATGAAGTACGTTTCAGAGTCCAGCATAGTATATTGGCAAAATGCCAGTAGATTAAGGTTTTCCTCTGATTTATGTACTTACAGATTTTCTCAGTCGCTTTTGTACATTTCTCAGATCAGAACCGAAATTTGCAAAACAGGAAGGGTACTACATGCATTCCTGTAGGAATTACAGTGCAGTCTTCCTACACATCCTGACGTTCCTGTCTGTTGGGCCACCAATTCTCATTCTCATGCAGCCTCACTCCTCTTCCTCTTCTTCTTCTCTCTGGCTGTTGACCCTGTCCAATTCCTTGTCCTTCCATTGTCAGACAATGTAACATTGTGTTGTGCTCCACCTATATATATATACTTGCCAGTTCATGGTTCAGGAGATGCACCTTTGAGCTATTTCAGTAAACTGGTTGTTCGTTGGTTGATCCAACACTCCACACATTTCCCTTCTTTAGAGAAACTCAAGATTCACCTGGTAGCAAATTACCAATTCAGGGCAGATTTAGAAAACAATCTAATGGAGAAATATGCTTGACATATTATGACAACTTGTTCAACCATTTTGCATGTACAGACTTATGCAATGAACTAATGCCTAAATGTTGTGGGGGTGAGACTTTTCAATAGAGACCCATTGCAATACATTTTGATCAACAGGACATAAGCAATTGATATTGTAGGAAAGAGCAGTGCATAATCCTTTGCATGAATGTACCAAAGCATTTGCAACTTGTTCAAAGAAATTAGAAACTGCTTTTTTGATGTGCCTGGTCGTTATTATTCTATACCTGGTAGCCCTGTCGCCCCTCTGTTTTAATCTAGTGCGTGGAACGTGCAGGAGACCCATACTACATGATCTAAGGATCTATCGCTCATTATACGCTAATATTCAACGACGGACGACTACAAAGTCTTAGAAAGTTCCTTGGGTCGTAACAATGGGGATGACACGCCCCTCCTTTGGTTGGCAGAGGCTTCAAAACAGAGCATTTTACTCCTGTTTTACTCTCAATTCGTTACAAGTTATAAAATGGAATAGATTACTGTGTTGAAGATCATATACGACGTATTACAGCTTTGAAACAACAAAAATAATTGACTACGATTTTGGGTTCACTACCTCTTTTAGGAACAACAGATCACGGAAACAGTGTACAATATAATAGTTTTGCAGTACATTATATGTTATATTACTACTAGATACTGAAGTTCATATTTCTGAACTGTAGTCATACAGAAACCATTTGAAAATTCCACCAGGATAAACCTGCCTAATTACATTCACTAGCTCGGTCAAGCATTGCTTTTCTGTCAAGCAAGTATTTGTTTAATAAGGTTTACTGTTCTGAGATTAAAATATCAGCTATCTCTAAGACAATATGCTATGGCAGCAGCAGCTGTACTAGGACTCCGCACTATCCTGTATTTCACGCCCGTGGGTCTTTCCAACATTTTGCATTCACAATCACCAGAACCGCTGAGCTCTATTACTTGAAACTTTGAGGTTACACCTTTCCCTCACAGTTACATGTCATTTCCAAAAAGTGAATAAAAAGTGTGTGCTGTTCTAACATCCAACTCCGGTTGTAACCTCTGATCTCCAGACACCCAGGTGGGCTGTGTGTTTGGGGGGAGCTGTGTGCTGCCTTGCCGCTTCCAGCCAAACAGTGATACGATCCTCCACTGGAACAAGATTTTCAAAACTGATAGGAAGAAGCTCGAGGTCCACTCCTACTACGATGACCAGGACCAACTGGGATACCAGGACCCTCTCTACAAGGGAAGGACCTCGCTGTTCCATGACCAGATCTCAGGGGGCAACGCATCCCTCAGACTGGCCAGGGTGAACCTCCAGGACCAGGGCAGGTACCTGTGTTACGCCAGCACTTCACTGAACAGCCAGGAGGCCTTCGTCACCCTGACAGTGAGAGGTGATCTCAAGTCTTGATGAAAATATATAATGCAACCCACTCACAGGTAGTTTGAGCCATTAAACTCATTATGTTCATGTTTTAGCAAAAATAATTGTGATCTCTGCATAGTATTTAGCCAAAAACAGCTGTAAGTTGATGCAGAAAGTTGTGTAGTTACGTTTTATAATTTTTCTAGGAAATAAATTGTGTATTTGGCCATATATTTTCATATAGTACAGTAACAAAGGTCAATAATTCAGTTAATGGTCCACTAAAACCACACAAACTTTACTCTACTTACCTTAACTAACTTTACTTTAATTTGAGACCTGAGTTTTTTCAACCACAAATTAAATTGCTCCGTTCCCATGTCAGTTCGGTGTGTATTTTGGTTTATTGGTTTATGACTTGCGTGCCTTTTTTAGATGGTGAACGTAAACAAAGGAAAGCCCTCTGATTGGACGGGCAAGACTGACGAGTGGCTACACCTCTGGATGTTTGATTAGCAATAATATCGACCTACGCCATTGATATCAGTAGCAATGCATACGTAGCAAACCAAGTGAAGCATGGTAATTATTAGATTCTTGTTTCAATGTGGTTTCATGTCCATGCAGCTCCTGTTGCTGGAGTGGACATTCGGCTAGTGAACAATACTGTCACCTGTAAGTCTGGAGGAATCTACCCAATACCACAGCTCACCTGGTCCGTCATTCCTCGCCCGGCTACTGTCCTCCAGAACACAACCGAGGTCCATGAAGATGACCAGGGACTCTATGACATCAGTGGCTCCTTAAGGACTGTTTACAATGACACAGAATCGACATACGGCTGCTCAGTCCAAAATGAACACAGTGCAAGGAAAGCCACGATGAGGTTACACCGTAAGTCTTTCAATATCAGAAGGGAACAGTCAGTAATAAAGTGTTGACTTTCAATGGCGGCAACCTAAAGGTGCCTGTCATGTCAGTGGCTGACATAAGAGAGTACTGCTTCAAATGTGTGTTGTGAAAATATTGCGGTCTGAAACATCTACTCCATGGCAGAATAGTCAGACCATTGACATTATTGGTCAGGGATTTGCATTCTCTATTGGTCAAATTAGGGAAAATTGTGTCATGATCCAATTTCTCTGCAGATTTCATAACAATAACATATGTCTGACTGTCCGTCCACTTGTCTGTCTATCTTCATCAGCTCCAATGCAAAGTGCTCCCGGGAGTGAGGTGTTACTCCCTTGTGACGCCTCGGGGCTCGATGACATCACCTGGACCTTCAACCACCACCAGACCATCCTCAGAAGACAAGCAGGACAAGAGGTGGTGGTGGAAACAGAGTGGCAGCAGCATGTAAGAGACCTGTCTGAATCAGGCAGCCTCCTGCTGTATGTGACCTCATCAGCCCAGAGTGAAGGGACGTACAGGTGTACTCTCAGGTACGCAGACGGAGAAGACGTAACCCACATTGAACTGAAGATACTGGAGGACCCTGTTGAAGGTAGGTGAAAATACAAAATCAATCTGTGTTAGGCTAAACCATCTGTGGTGTGAAGAAGGGACTTTGTGTTTTCAATACTTTGCTGATGCTTGGGGGGGGGGGGGGGGGGGGGGTAAGGCAAGGGTCTCCATTGTCTTCTTCACTGAACCATGTTAACTGGGCCTGTAACTGAGGAGCCACCTTAGACAATGTGTTTAAAACATGTTTAATGTGAAGGTATTTGGATGTGTACTGCAGTCACTGTTATGATTGTTATTATTATTTTAGAAAGAATAAGCGACATTCTCTTTTTCTGTTCAGAGGGATCTTCTAGCACAGGGATCATTATAGGAGTCGGGATTGCCCTTTTATTAATCGCTTCATTCATCGCCATCATCTTTCTTTATTTCAGGAAAGAAAAGGTAAAACCACAACTTACACCTTCATTCACAACATGTTTACTACACTTTTTTATTTTTTCTCGAGTTTCTTCTGGGTAATTTATGAGTGATGTGGGACTGTGTAGATTTACAAATAGGATTATGAAGCTATTTTTAATATAACTTTTTGTTACTCTTAGGACAAAGAAAGACAAGGAATGAGCTCAAACAACCAAAGTACTGAACACTCTCCTCAGGAAGTCGTTCCTCTGTCTGAGATAAAGGGTTCAACCTCCTGACCTTATTACCGTACCATCAGACACAGCAGGGTAAGACCATGGTCGCAGGTGCCAGGATCCTTGTTTACGTTGTCATTTAGGGGTGTAACAGTAGAATGGGGGGGGGGGGTGTTTGTAGGAGGAACTGACCAGCTTCAGGAGTGAGGCTGAGGTGTGTAAAAGGTGAGTAGGTGTGGTCTGTAGGGGCTGATTCTGACCTCTGAGTCCTCTGCTGAGATAAGAGATTATGTTGCCCGGTGTCTTCATCTGAGATCGACTGGGAGGATATTTTTATTCTGCAACAGAGAAAGACTTTGAAAAGGTCAAACGGACAATGTGATGTCCGTTTGTCCGTTTGACCGTCTGGTGCCCTTCTGGTGCCCTTCTGCCCGTCTGATGCCCCCATGGTTGAAAAAGTGTGCTAAAGTGCCCTCTATGGTGGTGAAAATGAGAGAAAGTGCCTTATTGGCTGCCCTTTACACGTGAACTAAAATTAGAGTATGTCAGTACCCATAGTGGAAAAGCGCAATTAGATGCCAAGTTAGAAAAACTTAATATTTTCAGTTTGCATAATCCGTTTAAAATGTATATACATTTTTTGAGCGTTCAAGATCATTCAAGTGTAGGTCATTTCATGCAAGAGAGACGATAATGGTCAGCTATCACCTCAACATGAAGATAAACTTCCTTAAATGTTAGCTGTCTGTCAGCGGTCAAAGACTGTATTGTAGCGGCACATTGAATTTTCTCCATTCTAATTTTTACTTAAATGTTAGTAAAGATGAAAGCAGTAAGGCATCCTCCTTTCTTTGGCTAAAATGTGAAAGTGCACAATGATGTGAACAACTCATTTTGGTGTTTATAAAGTCGCTAGAATAAGGGGAAACAGCGTCTTTGAAGCAAAAAATATTCTGGTAGGGGACCCGCAAACCCCCCGTTTCAATTATGAGCCCAACTATTCTTTTAAGTGCTACATGGAAATGTAACAAGTGCCCCGAATGGGACCTTCAAGGCAGCGCTTGCTTAGGTTAGGGGATAGGACCTTCCAGGCAGCGCTGCCTTTAAGGCTCCGTTGGGGAAACAAAACACCATCAAGTTAGAAAAGCCCCTGTGTCCGCTGGTGTGTCCGCTGGTGGGGCTCCATGTTGTCCAGAATGTGCCCTTTTTATTTTTTCGCCCCTGCCCTTCAAACAGTCTGAGTCCGCCACTGATTAGGACCAATCCTTTCCGTCAGGATAGATTTTGCTGTACAGTAAAAATTTCGTGGACATGATATATGGACTTACCTGATTACATTCAGTGAATTGGGATTGATTGTGTAAAAATTCCACAAGTCAGCTTCAGAAGGAAGCTTCCCATGCACATATAGCTCAAAAAAATGAAGTCAATCCGCCATTTTGAATAATGTAAAAAAAAAAAAAAGCTAAGCTAAGCGCTAATGCTCCATTTCCATCGCAAGTCCGCATAAGAAGAATGCAGCAACTTGAAACTTGCCAGGAACATAGAGGTCCCCTCCCTTAACATGTGTACATAGTTTGTGTGTCTCTCTGTATGTCTGAGTGTACCTGTCTCTCTGTATGTCTGAGAGTGCGTGTGTGCGCGTGCCTTCATCACGCCTCGATCTTTATGTATAAAGAATAATACATAAATGTTAACACATTGTAATTGTTCTCTCTCTTTCTCCAGTCTCTACAACTGAAGGAATGATCCTGGTTGAGAGTAGTCCGCTGACCGGACCGGACAACGGAGGGGAGACAACGGACACTCCGAGCAAAGACGCTTGAACCCCCTAGAAAACAAACCTCGCCTCAACATTGGTTTTGGTTCTGCTTGTTTGTTTTGGAAATGTGTTGACCACTCAAAAGAACTCAAGGAAGAAAAACCAGCAGCTCTTTGGCCCCTCTGATGGTGTAAGAATGCTAATGTATTTTATATAGACCATGTGAAAGCTGTGGGTAGAACGACCAACAAAGAGCCTTTTAAGTGTCCCGATAAGTGCTTCGTAATCCAGTATATGGTTTAGTTGCACTAACTGCCGCTCATTAATTACTTTGTAATCTTTCTTCACTAAATAGTACAGGATGCGTTTACTGAAAACTTTGACTACTTAACATTGACTATTTCCTAAATCAAGCCAGAATCAAAAAAACTGTAAACTGACTAGTTCCCCAAAATGCGGTAAACCAAAAATAACTAGTATGTAGATACAAGACAAATCCGCCAGAAACAAAATTGTTTCAGTGATCATGGATTAGTATTAGAAACACAGAATTTTTGGTCTGGGAACCGAAGCGCAGGAAAGGTGCAACATTATGCATGCCAAGCTGAAGGGCTGAACTCGGCAAGAGGTTTGTAAAGCTTTAATATTACAAAAGAAAACCGTATTCTACTGGCATTTTTCTATTATTCTATATTGGCCTGGCTCGACTCAGATCGACTCAGCGTGGAAGCCCATTGCGGCTAAAACAGGTGATCAATGACCACAACAGCAGGTGTGGCAGGAATTGCATTATTCTTTTTCCTTTTGTTTTTTGCCTCCCATAGCTAACATTCCTTGAATGGTTGTGCTGTACTGCAGCTGGCCGAGAGGCACGAGAGTGTGATGACCTTGCTCTGGATTGTTGTGCACAGGATTGTGGAGGCGTGTCTCAGGTGTGGCAGCAGGAGCTGCAACACACCGTATCTCAATTCCATTCAGGCTCCTCCACACTTATTTAAGATGGCTGCCAGGCCATCTCACTCTCTCTGATCCTACCCAGACAGCAGGGGTTTTGGCTTCTTTCGATGGATCTGATATACTACACTACATTACTCACACGCAACTATACACTGCCGACACGTCTGATAATACTGATACATACTGGTGCATTGTTTATCTTTATCTCTTTAAAGAGGTTATTGGTTCTAAATAAATATACTTCCGTTAAACCTTCTGTGTGGTCTCCCCTTTTTGTCATTAACTAAAAGCTGGTTCATGACAAGAGGCATGAAGAAGGAATAACATGACGGCCCTCAACACAGTTCTGGTCCACACAGCCGTGGTTCTTATGGTGGAGGTCCTCGTTCAGGGAGGTAAGCTTGACTAAATGTATGAACTAATATGGAGAACGTTTCAAAGTCCAGCCAGGCCAGCATAGTACAATGGCAAAATGCCAGTAGATTAGTGTTTTCTTCTGAAAATGTACTTAATGTACTTATTGTCTTTGGATAAAGTGTCTGCTAAATGAATTAATGTAAATGTAATATGTAGAATGTTTTCATCCAGGATTCAGCATAATATTATTATTATTATTATTATTATAATTTTAAAATCTAAAGAGGGTGTTAACCCAAACCCCTTTTTTATAATAATAATAATAATAATATATTTAATTTGTAGAGCACTTTACATTCAGAAATCTCAAAGTGCTACAGAGTTTAAGAGTGAGGAAAAAAATAAAATAAAACGGGTTGTTTAAACATATAATGCATGAACAGTAAAAGGGAAATTAGCAAAAGGCTTTTTTAAAAAGTCTTACGTTTAAAAAAAAAAAAACAGCTGTAGTCTGTGGGGCGTTAGTGGCGTTTTCCCACCGGTGCGTAACCAAGCATTTCTGGTTACGTCTCGATCCAAACAGGGACACCGTGTTGTTGAAGGTGTGTCTCTAACTGATGACAAGCTTGTTTTGAGTCTATGACCCAACAACACACACTTATTGCAGCCCTTTTATCTTACGGTAGGGTAGGTCTACAGCCTACCATAAAATAGGATTGATTAGTTTAAGAGACATTAAATACATTGAAGGTTGATTGACATGCCTTCATTCAAAACCAGTTTAAGAGACATTTAATACATTGAAGGTTGTTTGACATGCCTTCATTTAAAACCAGTTTAAGAGACATTTAATACATTGAAGGTTGTTTGACATGCCTTTATGTAAAACCACTATTACGCCCATCCATTTGAATGCACAATTTGAGAGACAACCTCCAAACAACCAGGCATGACATCACTGCAGTCCACCTGCACTCGTGAGGCAGGACTGCCTCACCTTGCCTCCTCCTACTCCTCCTCTAGTCATCTGATCATTCAGCTGACTGGTTACGCTGGATGCTCTGATAACTCGAGCCGTATTCCATTCATGAGTCGGGTCTGACTCGAGAGATTCAGAAACGATCGACAAGATGAGAGATCGCAACAGAGTTCTGGTTCACACGGCTGTGTTTCTTATGCTGGAGGTCCTCGTTCAGGGAGGTAAGCTTGACTGAATCTACAATCTAATATGAAGAACGTTTAATTTCTTCAGATTATCATAGGGGTAGAACCTGAACCATTTTCTTTTCGTAGTCAAGGACTTTTCGCCAGTCCTTGCCAACCGCCTAGTGCGCGTCATACTCTGCTCCGTACGCGGCAGGTAGAGACATTTTTGTAACATTGAAGTGTCTTTAGTATACTCGTCAACGTCCCGACAAAGGCACACACATGGCGAGGCGTGTGTGGGCGTGTGGAGCTCTGTCCGAGCAGCAGGTCCGAGAGAGGGTGAAGCTCATCAGACAATTTGGCATTTCAAGACCAACATCCCTCATTATAACGCTCATACACAATGACGGTAGACTACAAAGTCTTACAAAGTTCCTTGGGTCGTAACCATGGGGATGACACCCCCCCCCTTTGGTTGGCAAATTAGTTGGCAGAAGCTTGCAAAACAGAGCATTTTACTCCTGTTTTACTATTAATTCATTACCAGTTCTAAAATGGAATAGATTACTGTGTTGAAGATCATATACGACGTATTGAGATAAGATAAGATATACTTTATTCATCCCAGCAGAGAGATTTAGGTGTTTCAGCAGCCAGCAAACATACACAACACAAGACAAGACAACACAACACATGTATGCATACATATCCCACCTAAACAAAACCATGCACCCACAATACCTAGCCTAGGATAGAAAAGTGGAATGGATGATCCATGTGAATAAGTATATATACAGGTGTGCAAATAAACAGGTGCAAAAATAAATAAATATTTTTTTTACATATATACTGTATATATATATATATAAAATAATATATATATATATAAGCAGCGCAAGCTTAAGTTTAAATGAATATTCTTCAGTCCTTACTTAAAAGGGGAATTATTAGAAAGTGCAATTGCAGCATACAAAAAAGTATTCTTAAATCTGTTCCTTCTGCAGCTTAGCTCTCATAGCCTCCCACTAAAAACACCCTTTTGTTTATTTACTAGAATGTGCAAGGGATGCGTGTTATCGTCCATAATACTCAACAATGTCTGTACCATCCTTCTCTCCATCACCTCCTCCAGGAGGTGATGGACAGAAGGTCCCCAGCACATAGCCAGCCCTCCTTATCAGCTTGTTAAGCTTTTTAGAGTCACAAGCCCCGATGCCGCTGCCCCAACTGATGGCTGCAAAGTAAATGGCACTGGCCACAACTGATAAAACATACATAACATTTTGCCACACACATTAAAAGACCTAAGCTTCCTCAAGAAGTATTGCAGCTTTGAAACAACATATTTAATTGATGACGATTTTGGGTTCACTACCTCTTATAGCAGATCATGGAAATAGGGTACAATATAATAGTTTTGCAGTATATTATATGTTATAATACTACTAGATACTGCGGTTCATATTTTTGTAATAAACCTGCCAGATTACATTCTTTGCAGTCAAGAATTGTCTGTAAGTCAAGCAAATATTTGTTAGTAAGATTTACTGTTCTGAGATAGAAGTGAAAGTGGTTTGGTGTAAGTGGAAGTTTGGTATATACTAGTATATCTCATTGTTTACATGTAGTGACTTTTACAAAGCTATCACTATGACAATATGCTACGGCAGCGCTCTGCTAGGACACCGGTATTTCACGCCCGTGGGTATCTTTCCAACATATTGCACAATCACCAGAACCGCTTAGCTCTATTACTTGAAACTTTGAGGTTACACCTTTACCTCACAGTTACATATGCCTTTTCCAATAAGTGAATAAGAAGTGTGTTCTGTTCTAATATCCAACCATGGTTGT
The DNA here is from genome assembly GCF_902167405.1 of Gadus morhua. Classification (NCBI taxonomy): domain Eukaryota; kingdom Metazoa; phylum Chordata; class Actinopteri; order Gadiformes; family Gadidae; genus Gadus; species Gadus morhua. Next base: position 21,073,858 of record NC_044070.1, on the reverse strand, counting down.
ACCCTCTGATCTCCAGACACCCCGGTGGGCTGTGTGTTTGGGGGGAGCTGTGTGCTACCTTGCCGCTTCCAGCCAAGCAGTGGTACCATCCTCCACTGGGTCAAGAAGAATGGGGAGAACGTTCAGGTCCACTCCTACTACGATGACCAGGACCAACTGGGACACCAGGACCCTCTCTACAAGGGAAGGACCTCCCTGTTCAATGACCAGATCTCAGGGGGAAACGCATCCCTTCGTCTGGCCAGAGTGAACCTCCAGGACCAGGGCAGGTACCAGTGTTACGCTAGCACTTCACCAGACCTGGAGATCTACCTAAACCTGACCGTGAGAGGTGAGCTCAAGTTCTATTTTTATTGGATGTCATCCTATGAATAATTATAAACGTTGTATTGAGCAAACGTTAGAACTTTGAGTCTGTTGTTTTAATGTGGTGCCATATTGTCCTGATCCAGCTCCTGTTGCTAGAGTGGACATTCGGCTAGTGAACAACACTGTCACCTGTAAGTCTGGAGGAATCTACCCAAGACCACAGCTCACCTGGTCCGTCAGTCCTCGCCCGGCTACTGTCCTCCAGAACACAACCGAGGTCCATGAAGACGACCAGGGACTCTATGACATCAGCGGCTCCTTAAGGACTGTTTACAATGACACAGAATCCACCTACAGCTGCTTAGTCCACAATGAACACAGTGCAAGGAAAGCCACCATAAGGTTACACCGTAAGTCTTTGAAAATCAGAATGAAAACAGGTCAGAATTAAAGTGTTGAATAGAACTGCTGCGATCCAATTTAGAGTGGTTGAAATTCAAGGGGAAACCGTCGCACTCGCTAATAGCTAACATAAGAGAATACTGCTTGACCTCATATTTACTAACCCTATCGTGAAAGTATTTGGTCTGCAACGTCTGCTCCGTTTCTGCTGAGAATTTGCAGAAAAGTTGGACGATTGACATCATTGGTCTGGGATTTGTGTTCTCCATTGGTCAAATAAGAATAAATGGTGTCATGGTCCAAAATCTCTGCAGATTTCGTTACAATATCTTATATGTCCGTCTGTCCACTTGTGTGTCTATGTTCATCAGTTCCAATGCAAAGTGCTCCCGGGAGTGAGGTGTTACTCCCTTGTAACGCCTCGGGACTCGATGACATCACCTGGACCTTCAACCACAACCAGACCATCCTCAGAAGACAAGCAGGACAAGAGAAGGTGGTGGAAACAGAGTGGCAGCAGCATGTAAGAGACCTGTCTGAATCAGGCAGCCTCCTGCTGAATGTGACCTCATCAGCCCAGAGTGAAGGGACGTACAGGTGTACTCTCAGGTACGCAGACGGAGAAGACGTAACCCACATTGAACTGAAGATACTGGAGGACCCTGTTGAAGGTAGGGTCTTGGTGAAAATACAAAAGCAATCTTTAAGATGCTACACCATCCGTGTTGGGAAAGCGTTATCGGGCTTACAATACTCGTAAAATAAAAATGTCCATTTACCTTTTTCACTAGGCCAAAAGTTTATACATTATATTTAAACATTGTTGACAAGGATTTGAGCTACTTGACTGTGCATCTCTGGTTAATATTTTTTTATTATTATAATAATAATAAATTAAAATAATAATAAATCGCATGATTATTATTATTGTCATTATTATCATTATGGAAGTAATTATCAACTTCTCTTCTCTGTTTCAGAGAGAACAAGAAGAACTTATTGGGTCACATTAGGGGTCTTCCTTACAATTATCATCATCGGCGGCATCATCATCTGGTAAATAGTAATGTACACCACATTCATTCACTGAGATTTTATCAAGAAAGTTGATGAGGTTATTTCTGGGTCATTTATTCATGATGTGGGACTTTGTGACATCACAAAAATGATTGAGATGAAGCCATTAATAATATAACTATTTTTATTCTTAGGAAAAAAAAAGAAAGCCTTCAATCCGGTACTTCGACCATCATATAACACCCGTCTGCATCTCCTGAAGTGTAACCATGCATCCCCAGAGACCATCTGGTCAGATTGACCCTGGTCCTTCTTGTGAGGGAGCACGGCTGGGCAAGACTGAGGAAGTTGTCTGTGTTAAGGGTTAAACCTCCTGACTTCATCACCGTACCCTCAGACACAGCAGGGTTTGACTCGTCAAATGTATATCTATCTAATTCGTCATTTAGAAGGGTTTAAGTAGGGCAGGCCTATTTAACTGCTGGCCCACGGGCCACATCCGGCCCATATATCATTTTGATCCGGCCAGCAAATTATTAGCAGTCCGTAAACAATCAAAATACATTTTCCCCGAAAAAGCAGTTTCTGAGCAAGGATGAGCGCTGTTTCAATTTAGTCCAATATGAAACTGTTTTATCCACCAAGCAGCTACACATTTTTGCTTGTAATCGTCTTAACTTTATCTTCTCTATAGCTGTCTTGGTTCATCTACCGATGTCCCCAGCTGATGAAGAAAGGACATCTGGTCTCCCATCCTCACCTCTCCTCTCTACGGAGCTTGTACGTTCAGCCAATTATTTGTGGTCTCTTTGTATTTGATGATACACTGCTATGTTGTCATTGTTATTGTTATTATTGTTGAATGTTACAATTACACCTTGTAAATAATTATATTAAGGTCTTAGGCAAATTATATAAAGTGTGTTTGTACAGTGCTACCTTATATGCAGTAGCATTACAAGGGACTTAATGCAGTGGTGTAACAATATTGTTGAACTGTATGTTTGAACACAGCCTGCAGGTACAGCAACATCCAGCCCCACATCCAGCCTTCTAGCTTCCTCCAGTGAAACACTGCCTGCAGGTCTAGCAACATCCAGCCCTCCAGTTCCCTCTAGTGAAACACAGCCTGCAGCAGGTGAGATGTGGTAATTGCATGTTACAGCTGCAGTCCGGGAATTAATACCAATATATCCCAATGTTTCTAATCCCAATGGAATGGTCAGGGTTTTGCATTTTCCATTGGTCAATTTAGGAAAAAAATGTGTCATGGTCCAGTCTATCTGCAGATTCCATAACAATATCTTGTCGTTCTCTTCCTGTCTATCTCCATCAGGTGCTACTGCGGCGCAGGAGTTGACTGGGAGTGGTAGGGGCTGACTCTGACCTCTGAGTCCTCTGCTGGGATTAGAGTCTGCTGCTATGTTGCCCGGTGTCTTCATCTGAGATGGACTGGGAGGATATATTTATTCTGCGCCAGAGAAAGACTTTGAAAAGGTCAGACGGACAATGTGATGGGTACAACCGAGGCAACTTCAGCACCACAACAACAACAACAACGACAACGACAAAATGGACGACCTTGGTGACGCACAACAGAGCACACGTCCAAGAGCTCAGACACAAGTCTCTGGATTAATGGAAATGAAAAAAACAAAGTTTTCTCGTTTGGTCACAGGACAAGCACTGAGTTTTTGTCATCCTTATGATCCGAGCATTTTATTTTGCATTGATATACATTTTAATTCATCTTTTGGCTATGAATGGCTGAATTGTAACATTCGTCCATTATCTTAGTGTACCGTCAATGGAATTGGACTTTCCATTGACGGTACAAAACCAACTCTGACAGATTACTACTATTTTTATTTAAAAATATTGTTTTCTTTTGTATTATAACGTCATAATCAACCATTTTCAAATACGTGTATTTACTATGAATGTAAATTATGGTTTTCCACTATTCATTTGTCACAAACGTTCATACAGGGCTGGTGCTGTGCAGTTGTTTACATTTAAAATTACTTGAATGGCAAAAGTATCCGAAACTCGTGTTGTAAATACGAGTCCAAAGAAAATAAAAAGTCATAAACTGGCAGCCAGGAGGTCTAATCAGTCCAGTTAAAGATTGTCGTGTCCCGGTCCTGTCAGCAGACCAACAACAGGTACAGCTGAGAGAGGACGACACAGACAATGACAGCGCTGGGCAGTGTTGTGATTCAGGCGGTCGTGTTACTGACCGGGCTGGTCGTCGTTCAGGGAGGTAAGCTGGACCGGATCTAAACCGTCTCTGGCAAACCTAATATCAAGACTTCTTCTATGTTTGGTTTGTTATGCTTGATATTTGGACTAGAACCAGGACTCAAACTATCTATTTTTTCAAAAAATATAGCCCTTAGGTTTTACTTAGAATGTTGAAAATAATAAAATAAAATACAATTTTTTTGTATTGTATTGATTAAATCTGAAATCTTTCACTTCTTACTATAATTACTAGATTCTCGTATCATTTTTTACCTCATTTGAATTTAACCCAGGTTCTCAGATGGTCTGAGAACCTGGGTCCGTCGTCAGGATTAGTTAAAAGGACATAGTCGTCTTTGACTCTCTCAGATTGCAGAGGTCTAAAGGTCATGTTTTATGAGCGATTCAAGGTAATTTACTAGTCATTTATTATCAGTTATCTCCATCAGTATTCTCCATCCGAGTATTACTTATGGACCTGCTTCTAAAGTTAATGAAGAGTATGCCTCTAACACCCCCCCTATTCTCTGATCTGTTTCGGGGGAGCTGTGTGCTGCCTTGCAGCTCCCAACCAAACAGTGATACGATCCTCCACTGGATCAAGATTAGTGGGAAGAAGCTTCAGGTCCACTCCCACTACTCTTCGTCGTGGTGTAATGTATAGGAGCACTCACTACCCTGTGCAGTGCTGCTGAGCAGCACTGCACGTCAGCCCCGCAGATCCTCGTCAGCCCCGTATTGAAGACTTTTTCAGAAATAATCAGGTGGATAAGTTCTCTTAAAGATATGGTCATGGGTGACCAAGTCTTAAACAGTTTGAGACCGATTGAGCAGTGTGTTTGTGTGGAAAATGTCCAAGGAGTTAAAGTGTAATTCTGGCGTAAATGGAACCCAGGGTCATTGTTTTGGCATGAAAACCCATCAAATCTTATTTGATGGGTTTTCATGCCAAAACAATAAACACAACTACACAAAATGTAATTCACAAAAAGGAAATCAATAAGAAACAAACAAAATATAACACAAATACACAAACCAGGCCAAAAAGGATTTTAAACATGCGTGATAGCCCACTGGTTATCCGCAGCTATAAAAAAGGCCTCCTGCCAGTGGCTTAACAGAAGCAGGGCTCAAAACAAACCATAAACAGAATCCCCCAAATTAAACCAAACACTTCCCCAGGACAAACACTCTACACACACACACCGACACACTAGTTGCGACACGGACAGGTGGAAACACACAATGACAAGTCAACAGACAGATCACGTTCAAAAGGAGTGGTCGTTAACGTCTTCGCCGCTATCCTCCAGGCTAGCCCAGGACAGTTGGGCAGCTTTGGTGGTAAACAACGGGTGGCAAAAACAGCAGTCGGCAACGACACAATCGGCAGTACCAGGAAGTTGGCAACTTCCTACTTAAGCCAGCGTCTCACAGCGCACCGCTGAATGTTACCATTCGGTTGGAATCCACACCGAGACTGTTACACGATCAACAACCTGCACGCATCACCAACCAAGGCAGGGCACCAGCAGGCACCAGCAAGCAACAGGCACAAGCGCGGTAGCAAGTTGCCTGGAGGGGCGTAGCAGGAAGTAACGAGGAGACAAATTGTGGCACCTCCCGACACAAAAACTACCTCAGGATAAATAAGGTGGAGACGCAAGCCATTGGCTGTGACGGCCCTGATCATTACAAAGGGCTCTGCCCCTGCGTCTCACCACACTTATATAATGTTTGTGTGTGTGTGCGTGCGCGCGCGCATGTCTCTGTGTGCCACCTTGCCTTGGCTCCTTTCTGAATAGCTGCCTGTAAAGGGTTGACAGGATAAGAAGGAAGAAACACGAGCAGAATCCAAGTCAACAAGCCAACACAATATGCTGTTGTGTATAAAACTAAATTACAACAACAAGTAAGAATTCAGTTTACCTAATTCAGTATTTAAATGATGATATTACTACTGTAATGTATCATTGTAAAAGTCTTTATATTTACTGTTAAATTGCATACTTTTGTGGGACTACTGCGTGTCTAAAAAACACCCCTTATAATCTTTTTATCGTGAATGGTGTAACAAGATAAGAAGGAAGAAACACAAGAAGAATCCAACCCAACAACATGACTCATTGACGAGATATGAAGGAAGAAAATAATAAAGAATCACGTGACAGTACAAACATGCTTACCCTTACTCCGAGTATTCTGAGGACACTATATACAGTAGATTAGTTTTACCTGCCTATCCACCATTCAGTCTGTACATTTTTTTTAAGATCTTTTAAAGATAGGATGAGGCGGGCCCCCTACACATCTTCGCCTTGGGCCCCCAATTTGCTAAATCCGCCACTGGGTATTATCAGATGAATCCTACAATTTGATAGACAACCTCTAAACAATCAGGTATGGCGTCAATGCATTCCCCCTGCGCAGGTAAGGCAGGACCGGCAACGCAACATATTTCTCTCCTTGCCTCCTCCTCCCCCCCCAATAAAAGGAATGCAGCTTGAGTCATTGGATCATTCCACTCTCTGATTGAACTGCTCTGCAGCTGACTCTGAGGCTCAATAGTCAGAAAGGATGAACAAGATGACAGCCCTCAACAGAGTTCTGGTCCACACAGCCGTGTTTCTTATGGTGGAGGTCCTCGTTCAGGGAGGTAAGCTTGACTAAATGTATGATCTATGTATGATGATGACGCTTCATTTCTTTGGACAATCTTAAAATCTAGGGGTAGAACCTTAACCCTTTTAACTTATCCTAAAATCAATCCTGTGTTTATGCCGGTCTCTGCCAACCACTTAGTGCCCGTTCCACTCTTTTCCCAACGCAGGTAGATACTTTTGTGACGTCAAAGTGCCTTTAGCATACACTTTAACGTCCCGACACTGGTGGTGAGGTGTGTGTGGGCGTGTGGAGCTCTGTCCGAGCAGCAGTTGATGAGCACGACCGAGAGAGGGTTAAACTCATCAGACACTTAGCTGCGTTTCATGACCAACATCGCTCATTATAACGCTCATACACAATGAGGGCAGACTACAAAGTCTTGCAAAGTTCCTTAGGTCGTAACCATGGGGATGACACACCCCTCATCCTTTGGTTGGCAAATTGGTTGGCAGAGGCTTGCAAAACAGAGCATTTTCTCTAAAAGTGATCAAATGGAATAGATTACTGTGTGGAATATATACACGACATATTGAGGCTTTGTAACAACAAAAATATTTGATGACGATTTTGGGTTCAGTACCTCTTTTAGCAACAACAAATCACGGAAACATACGGTACAATATAATAGTTTTGCAGTACATTATACGATATTATTACTGCAGTTCATATTTTTGAACTCTAGTCATACAGAAACCATTAGAAAATTCCACCAGAGGATAAACCTGCCAGATTACATTCACTAGCAGTCAAGCATTTTTGTTTAGTGAGGTGTACTGTTCTGAAATAGAAGTGAAAGTGAAAGTGGTTTGGTGCAAGTGGAAGTTTGGTATATACTGTTTATCACATTGTTTACATGTAGTGACTTATGCAGTGCTATCACTATAACAATATGCTTAGGCAGCGGCTCTGCTTGGACACGCGCAATCCTGTATTTCACGCCCGTTGGTATCTTTCCAACATTTTACACAATCACCAGAAACGCTTAGCTCTATTACTTGAAACGTTACACCTTTCCCTCACAGTTACATATGCCTTTTCCAAAAAAGTGAATAAGAAGTGTTGGCTGTTCTAACATCCAACCACGGTTGTACCTTCTGACCTCCAGACACCCAGGTGGGCTGTGTGTTTGGGGGCAGCTGTGTGCTGCCTTGCCGCTTCCAGCCAAACAGTGATACCATCCTCCACTGGAACAAGATTAATGGGAAGAACGTTCAGGTCCACTCCTACTACGATGACCAGGACCAACTGGGACACCAGGACCCTCTCTACAAGGGAAGGACCTCCCTGTTCCATGACCAGATCTCAGGGGGCAACGCATCCCTTCGTCTGGCCAGGGTGAACCTCCAGGACCAGGGCAGGTACCTGTGTTACGCCAGCACTTCACAGAACAACCAGGAGACCTTCGTCATCCTGGCGGCGAGAGGTGAGCTGAAGTCCTGATGTCATATCCTATTTTAAACAATTATTTTTATAATGCAACCCACTGACGGGTAGTTGTAGCCTATATTCAGGTTTCAGCAAAAACATAATGTGACCTTTGCATAGGATTTAACCTATCTGAAAACCAGTCGATGCAGAAAGTTGTGTAGTTACGCAGTTATGTAATTTTTCTATGCATCTAAAGCATATATGTAGTTGGATCAAAGATCAATAACTCAGTTAAGGGTCCACTTACACTTCACAAGCTTTACTTTTCAAATATTACCCTACAATCTGAGACCTGTGTTTTGTTCAACCACAAAATAAAATTGCAACGTTTCCATGTCAGTTGTGTGTGCATTTTGGTATATTTTCTGATGTAACGTTCCTGGTTTGGTTAACAATAACACCTAACTACGCCATTGATATCAGTAGTAATGCAAATGCAGGAAACCAAATGAGGCATGGTTACTATTAGTTTTTTGTTTTAATTTGGTGCCATGTCGTTGCAGCTCCTGATCCAGCTGCTGTTGCTAGAGTTGACATTGTGCTAGTGAACAACACTGTCACCTGTAAGTCTGGAGGAATCTACCCAAGACCACAGCTCACCTGGTCCGTCAGTCCTCGCCCAGCTACCGTCCTAAAGAACACAACCAAGGTCCATATCGATGACAAGGGACTCTATGACATCAGCTCCTTAACGACTGTTTACAATGACACAGAATCGACCTACAGCTGCTCAGTCCAAAATGAACACAGTGGAAGGAAAGCAACACTGAGGTTACGCTGTAAGTCTTTGAAAATCAGATAGACAGTCAGTATTAAAGCATTGATTAAAACTGTTGCGATCCAATTGAGAGTCGTTTCAATATCAGGGGAAATCACCACCTCGCAAATAGCTAACATAAGAGTACTGCTTCATATTTTTATCGAGAAAATATGTTTGTCTGCAACGTCTATTCATTTTCCGCTGAAAATCGGACCATTGACATCATGGGTCTGGGATATGCGTTCTCCATTGGTCAAAATAGGATAAAGGTTGTCATGGTCCAAAATCTCTGCAGATTTCATAACAATATCTTATATGTCTGTTTGTCAAATCGTGTGTCCATCTAATTCAGCTCCAATGCAAAGTGTTCCCAAGAGTGAGGTGTTACTCCCTTGTAACGCCTCGGGGCTCGATGACATCACCTGGACCTTCAACCACAACCAGACCATCCTCAGAAGACAAGCAGGACAAGAGAAGGTGGTGGAAACAGAGTGGCAGCAGCATGTAAGAGACCTGTCTGAATCAGGCAGCCTCCTGCTGTATGTGACCTCATCAGCCCAGAGTGAAGGGGCGTACAGGTGTACTCTCAGGTACGCAGACGAAGAAGACGTAACCCACATTGAACTGAAGATACTGAAGGACCATATTGCAGGTAGGCTCTTGGGGAAAATACAAAAGCAATCTGTGTGATGCTTAAACCATCTATGGTGTGAAAGGGACATCGGGCTCACAATACTTTGATGTCAATGTACATTGTCTTTTTTGTTTTTTACAATTTTCACTATAGGCTGATTACTAAAGTCACGTAAGAAATTGGGTCGATAGCATTGTTGACTATGTAGTGATTAACATTGAGCTACTTGAATGTATATTGCACCTCTTGCTGATATTTGTTATTATTAAACGAGCACTAATTATGAAAATAATTATAAAAAATCATATATATAATAAGATAAATAATAAGAAGAAATAATGATCTTCTCTTTCTCTGTTTCAGAGGGATCCAATAGAACACTTGGGATCACATTAGGAGTCATCATTCCAGCTATTCTTTCAGCTATCGTCATCAGCGTCATCATCAGGTAAATACTAATGTACACATTTCATTAAAGTTGATTTTGTCAAGAAAGTTGGTGAGGTTATTTCTCTGTCATTTATATTTGATGTGGGACTGATGTGTGGTTTTACAAATATGATTGAGAAGAAGCCTTTACTAATTTAACTCTTTTTAATCTTAGGAGAAAAAAACAATCCATCATATAACACCCGTCTGCATCTCAAGTGTACCAATGCTTCCCCAGAGACCATCTGGTCAGGTAATCCCAGGTCCTTCTTTTGAGGGAGCACGGCTGGACAAGGCTGAGAGAGTTGTCTGTGTTAAGGGTTAAACCTCCTGACTTTATCACCGTACCCTCAGACATAGCAGGGTTTGACTCGTCATATGTTTATCTATTTAGTCATTAAGAAGAGTTAAAGTAGGGCAGGCCTATTGAACTGCTGGCCCAAATTATTAGCAGAACGTAAACAATCAAAATACATTTCTTAGCAAGGATGAGAGCTGTTTCAATTAAGTCCAAAAGGAAACTGTTTTATTGACCAAGCAGCTACATGTTTTTGCTGTAATAGTCTAACTTTATCTTCTCTATAACTGTCTTGGATCATCTGGCGATGTCCCCAGGTGTTGGAGAAGGGACATCTTGTACCCAGTCTATACCTCTCCTCTCTACTGAGCTTGTACGTTCAGCCAATTATTGGTGGTCTCTTTGTATTTGCTAATACAATGCTTTGTCGTCATTGTGTATATATTATCTTATTATATCTTATTATATATATATATTATATATTGTTGAATGTTACAGTTACATCTTGTATTAAATGAATGTATTAGGCAAATTATATAAAGTGTATTTGTACAGTGCTACTTTAAATGCAATAGAATGCCGAAGGACTAAATGCAGTGGTGTAACAATATTGTTGAACTGTATGTTTGAACACAGCCTGCAGGTAAAGCAACATCCAGCACCACATCCAGCCTTCTAGCTTCCTCCAATGAAGCACATCCTGCAGGTCAAGCAACATCCAGCCCTCCAGCTCCCTCTAGTGAAACTATCTCCATCAGGTGCTACTGTGGTGCTTAGGAGTTGACTGGGAGTGGTGATTCCGACCTCTGAATCCTCTGCTGGGATTAGAGTCTGCTGCTACGTTGCCCGGTGTCTCCATTTGAGATGGACTGGGAGGATGTTTTTATTCTGCACCAGAGAAAGACTTTGAAAAGGTCAAACAGACAATGTGATGGGTACAACCGAGGCAACTTCAGCACCACAACAACAACAACAACAACGACAACGACAACGACAAAATGGACGACCTTGGTGACACACAACCAAGAGTGCAGACACACGAGTCTGGATTTATGGGAATGAAAAATGTTCGGACTAAATACACAACGATTTGTAGTTTGGTCTTGAAAAGCGGTGATTTTTTTGACATCTTTATGATCCCACAATTTTCTTTTACATTGAGATTTGTAACAAGTCATGAAACTTAAGTTCATCTTCAAGGCTATGAATGGATGAATTGTAACATGAGTCCATTATCTTAGCGTACCGTCTGTGGCATTGGCATCTCCAACAGAATACTTGTTATTTATTAATATTGTTAATTTTATTTGTATTATCACGTTGTAATCAACCTTTTTCAAATACTTTTTTGAAAACGATGTATTGTATATATGTATATATAGTCAGCTATGTGTAAATTATGGTATTTTGTTTTGTTGCAAACAGTCCTACACTTCATCTGCTGCTGTGCAGTTTAAACTATTATTGTGACGCCCAAATCAAAAAAATAAATACATTAAAATAAATTCCTCTTTTGCCCTTCATTTCCCACCTCCCTGCTGTTTGCGTTTTATATTCCTCTGATGTCGTTTGTGTTTGTTATCTTTTCCACCTGATCAATCCATCAAATCTGAATGACACATTTACATATATTAAGCCGAGAACATTTACATTAAATTGCAGAGAATTCTAATATTAGACTTAACCCATTATTATTAACAAGACTTACGGATTTTACTATAATATTTTACAATAAATAATACAGTAAAAGTTTCTTTACAATTGAAATGTCCTTTTACACTCAATCAAACCTCAGATCTCTGATTTTATATGTTTTGAATTCAATATAACAAACCCAGAGTTCAACCAGACTACAGCGGAGATACCGGGAGAGTAGCCTTGCTATCCTCACAGAAACATGGCTGAATGATCTCACCCTGGATTCGCATGTGATACTGGATGGTTTTAAACTCGTGAGAGCGGACAGGGGGCAGCATCCGTCCTTTTTATCTCCCTAGAGAATTTTCACGTCATTGCCATTACCATGTACATCCCCGCCGTCTGCTGATGCTGCCTCTGCTTGCGAGCTTCTACTCACTGTTGTACCACAGTTGCAGACATCCAACTCCCAAGCGCTCCTTCTCATTTCTGGGGATTTTAACCACGCCCCCTTGTCTTCCACTCTCCCCACATTCACCCAATATGTCAACTGTCACACCAGAGACGATAGAATTTTGGACTGTTTCGACAGTACTGATTGGGAATGGGAAGTACTGTACAGTCCTCACGGGGAAGATGTAGATAGATGTAGACCTGTGTCACAGATTACATTAATTTCTGTTTGAATAACACTGTACCTGTAAAGAGGGTACGATGTTTTCCAAATAATAAACCCTGGGTGACCCCTGACCTGAAAAACTATCCCCAGGGCTTTTGCATCTGGGGATAAAGAGTTGAGGAGAGCGCAAAAGGATGTGAAGAGGGAACTAAGAAGGGGACAGGACGACTACAGGAGGACATTGGAGCAGCACCTTCAGGGTAACAATGTCAGGGAGGTCTGGAGGGGTTTGAAAACTATCTCAGGCCACAGCAAAGTAGGAGGGAGTGGACCTGAAGACGGGGACAGGGAGTGGGCAAATAAGTTACATCTAATTTTTTAACCGATTTGATTCGGAGGCCCCCGCTACCACTCAAGACCCCGCACACCAGAGAGCCCAGTCCAATCGGCACCACCAGTCTACACCACCAGCCTGCCCCACTCCGGGGTTAACAGAGTGGAGTAACTCCACCCCCCCTTGTCCATCTCCACCTCCAGTTCTTCACTTCACATAACCCCTCCCCCACTCACTCGGGTGTGTCTCCCCAGCCTACCCAGAACTGCAGAACAGGTGAGAGATGTGCTTAGGAGGATGAAGGTGAGGAAGGCTACGGGTCCTGACGGGATTAGCCCCAGACTGCTTGGGGACTGTGCTGATGACCTCTGTGGGGTCTTTCAGCACATTGTTAACATCGGCCTGGGTCTGGGGTGAGTCCCAATCCTGTGGAGGACTTCCTGTGTGGTCCCTGTCCCCAAGACAGCGCACCCCAGGGAGCCCCACCACTTCAGGCCACCGGTCTCTCTCCCTTTCAGTGGGCCTACGGGTACCAACCACCGCTGTTCCCCGACCTGGGGAAGGAGTCTTCCTGCCCCTCGGCCCAAGCCCTGATCCGGCGTCGTCAACGCACCTGGACCCGGGCTCGCACTGCTCTCTCTAGGGCCGCAGGTCGCCACGCTGCCGCCGCCCACAAGCGCCATTCGCCCGGCCCCTGCATACTGGCCTGGCCAGAAGGTCTGGCTCTCCACCCGAGACCTTCCCCTTAAGCTGGAGAGTCGCAAGCTGGCCCCCAGGTTTATAGGACCCTTCCCCGCCGCCCAACCCCTGACGGTCTGTCTGCTCCTCTGTCCCCGGCTCCTGATCCACCTGTCTGCCTCCCGTTGCCGATCCCTGCCTGTCTGACTATCCTGCCTGCCGCCCAGCCCCTGCTGGTCTTTTTGCTCTTCTGTCCCCGGCTCTTGATCCACCAGCCTGCCCCCGACCTCTGCCTGTCTGACTATCCCGCCTGCCGTCGAGTCCCTGTCGGTTTGTCTGCTTACCCGTTCCCTATTCCTGGTCTGTCCATCTGCCTTCCCGTTGCCGACCTCTGCCTGCCGACTACCCTCTGCCTGTCGATCCTGTCCCCAAATAAAGCCTTGTACTTATCCTGCGCCAGTCGTCTATATGTGCACTTGGGTTCTGCTAAACGCCCCCATTACACTGGTTGAACCGAGCGGGCAACGGTGGAAACACAACGGACACTCCGAGCAAAGACGCTTGAACCCCCTAGAGAATAAAGCTTGCCACATCACTGGTTTTGGTTCTGCTTGTTTGTTTTGGAAATGTGTTGACAACTCAAAAGAACTCAAGGAAGAAAAACGAGCAGCTCTTTGGCCCCTCTCATGGTGAAATAATGCAAACATATATTTATATAGACCATGTGAAAGCTGTGGGTAGAAAGACCAACAAAGAGCCTTTTGATTGTCTCGTTAAGTGCTTCGTAATCCAGCATATGGTTTAGATGCACTCAACTGCAACTCATTAATTACTTTGTAATCTTTCTTCACTAAATAGTTCAGGATGCGTTTACTGAAAACCTTGACTACTTATACATTGACTATATCCAAAATCAAGCCAGAATCAACAAACTGTAGGGACCAGTTCCCCAAAATGAGGTAAACCAAAGTAACTAGTATGTAGATACAAGACACATCCGCCGTTGTTGTTTTTTGTGTTGCACTCCCAGCAGAAACAAAATTGTTTCAGTGATCATGGATTAGTATTAGAAACACTGGATTTTTGCTCTGGGAACCGAAGCGCAGGAAAGGTGCAACATTATGCATGCCAAGCTGAAGGGCTGAACTCGGCAAGAGGTTTTTAAAGCTTTAATATTACAAAAGAAAACCGTATTCTACTGGCATTTTTCTATTATTCTATATTGTTCTGTCTCAACTCGGATCGACTCAGCGTGGAAGCCCATTGCGGCTGAAACAGGTGATCAATGACCACAAGAACAGGTGTGGCAGGAATTGCATTGTTCTTTTTTCTTTTGTTTTTTGCCTCCCATAGCAAACATTCCTTGAATGGTTGTGCTGCACTGCAGCTGGCCGAGAGGCATTTAATAAACGTCTCTTACACGATTTGTTTGAGTATGATTTGTTTGACATAACTTCATGTAAATACTAATAATGTTATTTCTAATGTTATTTGTAATGTAATGTAATAATGTATGGACTTAATAATGTAAAACCATTATTACGTCCACCCATTTGAATACACCTGATGGAAATGTGGCCTGACGAGATAAATCCTCCAATTTGAGAGACAACCTCTAAACAACCAGGCAGGGCGTCACTGCAGTCCACCTGCACAGGTGAGGCAGGTATGGCACCGCAACATATTTCTCTCTTCTTGCCTCCTCCTCCTCCTCCTCCTCCCCATGAAGGGAATGCAGCTCGGGTCATATGATCGTTTCACTGACTGGATGAGCAGAGCTGCAGCCGACTGAGAGGCACAAGTCAGAAAGGATCAACCAGATGAAGGAACTCAACAGAGTTCTGGTCCACACGGCCGTGTTTCTTATGCTGGAGGTCCTCGTTCAGGGAGGTAAGCTTGACTAAATGTATGAACTAATATGGAGAACGTTTCATTTCTCCTGATAATTTTACAATCTAGGGGTAGAACCTAAACCCTTTTATCTTTTCCTAAAATGAATCCTGTGTTTATGCCAGTCTCTGCCAAACACTTAGTGTGTGTTCCACTCTGCTCCCGAATGCCGGTAGAGATATTTTGTGACGTCAGTGACTTTAGTATACTCTTCAACGTCCCGACGAAGGGACACCGGTGGTGAGGTGTGTGTGGGCGTGTGGGGCTCTGTCCGAGCAGCGGTTGATGACTGCGACCGAGAGAGGGTTAGACTCCTCAGACACTTAGCAGGCTATAACGCCACGTTATGTCCCGCGTTTCATGACCAGCATCGCTCATTATAACGCTCATACACAATGAGGGTAGACTATAAACTCTTACAAAGTTCATTGGGTCGTAACCATGGGGATGAAACGCCCCTCCTTTTGTTGGCAAATTGGTTGGCAGAGGCTTGCAAAACAGCATTTTCTCTAATAGTGATCAAATGGAATAGATTACTGTGTGGAAGATCAGAAACGACATATTGCAGCTTTGGAACAACAAACAAAAAACAGATCATGGAAACAAAGGGTACAATATAATAGTTTTGCAGTACATTATATGATATTACTAATGCAGTTCGTATATTTGAACTCTAGTCATACAGAAACCATTTGAAAATTCCACCAGAGGATAAACCTGCCTGATTACATTCACGAGCAGTCGAGCATTGTTTGTAAGTCAAGCAAGTATTTGTTTAGTGAGGTGTTCTGAGATAGAAGTGAAAGTGAAAGTGGTTTGGTGCAAGTGGAAGTTTGGTATATACTGTTTATCACATTGTTTACATGTAGTGACTTATGCAGTGCTATCACTGTAACAATATGCTAAGGCAGCGGCTCTGCTTGGACAAGCGCGATCCTGTATTTCACGCCCGTGGCTAACTT
Source organism: Gadus morhua (assembly GCF_902167405.1). Classification (NCBI taxonomy): domain Eukaryota; kingdom Metazoa; phylum Chordata; class Actinopteri; order Gadiformes; family Gadidae; genus Gadus; species Gadus morhua. The sequence goes on along the minus strand of NC_044070.1, from coordinate 21,057,552 downwards.
TCCAACATTTTACACAATGACCAGAAACGCTTAGCTCTATTGCTTGAAACTTTGAGGTTACACCTTTACCTCACAGTTACATATGCCTTTTCCAAAAAAGTGAATAAGAAGTGTGTGCTGTTCTAACAACCAACCACGGTTGTACCCTCTGATCTCCAGACACCCAGGTGGGCTGTGTGTTTGGGGGGAGCTGTGTGCTGCATTGCCACTTCCAGCCAAACAGTGATACGATCCTCCACTGGAACAAGATTTTCAAAACTGATAGGAAGAAGCTCGAGGTCCACTCCTACTACGATGAACTGGACCAACTGGGATACCAGGACCCTCTCTACAAGGGAAGGACCTCCCTGTTCCATGACCAGATCTCAGAGGGCAACGCATCCCTTCGTCTGGCCAGGGTGAACCTCCAGGACCAGGGCAGGTACCTGTGTTACGCCAGCACTTCACAGAACAACCAGGAGACATTTGTCATCCTGGCGGCGAGAGGTGAGCTGAAGTCCTGATGTCATATCCTATTTTAAAAAAATATTTTTATAATGCAACCCACTGACGGGTAGTTGTAGCCCATAAACAAATTATATTCAGGTTTCAGTAAAAACATAATTTGACCTTTGCATAGGATTTAACCAATGTGAAAACCAGTCGATGCAGAAAGTTGTGTAGTTACGCAGTTATGTAATTTTTCTATGCATCTAAAGCAAATGTGTAGTTGGCTATATATTTTCAGAAAGTACAGCTACAAAGATCAATAACTCAGTTAAGGGTCCACTTACACTTCACACAAGCTTTACTTTTCAAATATTACCGTACAATCTGAGACCTGTGTTTTGTTCAACCACAAAATAAAATTGCAACGTTTCCATGTGAGTTGTGTGTGCATTTTGGTATATTTTCTGATGTGACCCAATCTGATGTTCCTGGTTTGGTTAGCAATAATACCTAACTACGCCATTGATATCAGTAGTAATGCAAATGCAAGAAACCAAATGAGGCATGGTTACTATTAGATTATCTTTTTAATTTGGTGCCATGTCGTTGCAGCTCCTGTTGCTAGAGTTGACATTGTGCTAGTGAACAACACTGTCACCTGTACGTCTGGAGGAATCTACCCAATACCACAGCTCACCTGGTCCGTCAGTCCTCGCCCGGCTACTGTCCTCCAGAACCCAACCGAGGTCCATGAAGATGACCAGGGACTCTATGACATCAGCGGCTTCTTAACGACTGTTTACAATGACACAGAATCATCCTACAGCTGCTCAGTCCAAAATGAACACAGTGGAAGGAAAGCAACACTGAGGTTACGCTGTAAGTCTTTGAAAATCAGATAGACAGTCAGTAGTAAAGCATTGATTAGAACTGTTGCGATCCAATTGAGTCGTTTCAATTTCAGGGGTAACCACCACCTTGCAAATAGCTAACTCTTAGCTAACTAAGAGTACTGCTTCATATTTTTATCGAGAAAATATGTTTGCGTGCATCGTCTATTCATTTTCCGCTGAAAATCGGATCATTGACATCATGGGTCTGGGATATGCGTTTTTCCATTGGTCAAAATAGGATAAAGGTTGTCATGGTCCAAAATCTCTGCAGATTTCATAACAATATCTAATATGTCTGTTTGTCCAATCGTGTGTCCATCTAATTCAGCTCCATTGCAAAGTTCTCCCAAGAGTGAGGTGTTACTCCCTTGTGACGCCTCGGGGCTCGATGACATCACCTGGACCTTCAACCACAACCAGACCATCCTCAGAAGACAAGCAGGACAAGAGAAGGTGGTGGAAACAGAGTGGCAGCAGCATGTAAGAGACCTGTCTGAATCAGGCAGCCTCCGGCTGTATGTGACCTCATCAGCCCAGAGTGAAGGGACGTACAGGTGTACTCTCAGGTACGCAGACGAAGAAGACGTAACCCACATTGAACTGAAGATACTGAAGGACCATATTGCAGGTAGGCTCTTGGGGAAAATACAAAAGCAATCTGTGTGATGCTTAAACCATCTATGGTGTGAAAGGGACATCGGGCTTACAATACTTTGATGTCAATGTACATTGTCTTTTTTGTTTTTTACAATTTTCATGATAGGCTGATTACTAAAGTCACGTAAGAAATTGGGTGGATAGCATTGTTGACTATGTAGTGATTAACATGGAGCTACTTGAATGTATATTGCACCTCTTGCTGATATTTGTTATTATTAAACGAGCACTAATTATGAAAATAATTATAAAAAATCATATATATAATAATAAGATAAATAATAAGAAGAAATAATGATCTTCTCTTTCTCTGTTTCAGAGGGATCCAATAGAACACTTGGGATCACATTAGGAGTCATCATTCCAGCTATTCTTTCAGCTATCGTCATCAGCGTCATCATCAGGTAAATACTAATGTACACATTTCATTAAAGTTGATTTTGTCAAGAAAGTTGGTGAGGTTATTTCTCTGTCATTTATATTTGATGTGGGACTGATGTGTGGTTTTACAAATATGATTGAGAAGAAGCCTTTACTAATTTAACTCTTTTTAATCTTAGGAGAAAAAAAAATCCATCATATAACACCCGTCTGCATCTCAAGTGTACCAATGCTTCCCCAGAGACCATCTGGTCAGGTAATCCCAGGTCCTTCTTTTGAGGGAGCACGGCTGGACAAGGCTGAGGAAGTTGTCTGTGTTAAGGGTTAAACCTCCTGACTTTATCACCTTACCCTCAGACATAGCAGGGTTTGGCTCGTCATATGTTTATCTGTTTAGTCATTTAGAAGAGTTAAAGTAGGGCAGGCCTATTGAACTGCTGGCCCAAATTATTAGCAGAACGTAAACAATCAAAATACATTTCTTAGCAAGGAAGAGAGCTGTTTCAATTAAGTCCAAAAGGAAACTGTTTTATTGACCAAGCAGCTACATGTTTTTGCTGTAATAGTCTAACTTTATCTTCTCTATAACTGTCTTGGATCATCTGGCGATGTCCCCAGGTGTTGGAGAAGGGACATCTTGTACCCAGTCTATACCTCTCATCTCTACAGAGCTTGTACGTTCAGCCAATTATTGGTGGTCTCTTTGTATTTGCTAATACAATGCTTTGTCGTCATTGTGTATATATTATCTTATTATATCTTATTATATATATATATATATATATATATATATATATATATATATATATATATATATATATATATATATATATATTGTTGAATGTTAGTTACATCTTGTATTAAATTAATGTATTAGGCAAATTATATAAAGTGTATTTGTACAGTGCTACTTTAAATGCAATAGAATGCCGAAGGACTTAATGCAGTGGTGTAACAATATTGTTGAACTGTATGTTTGAACACAGCCTGCAGGTCAAGCAACATCCAGCACCACATCCAGCCTTCTAGCACCCTCTAGTGAAACACAACCTGAAGGTCTAGAGACATTCATCCCTCCAGCTCCCTCTAGTGAAGCACAACCTGAAGGTCTAGAGACATCCAGCCCTCCAACCCTCTAGTGAAACTATCTCCATCAGGTGCTACTGCAGTGCTTAGGAGTTGACTGAGAGTGGTAGGGGCTTATTCTGACCTCTGAGTCCTCTGCTGGGATTAGAGTCTGCTGCTTTGTTGCCCGGTGTCTTCATCTGAGATGGACTGGGAGGATATTTTTATTCTACACCAGAGAAAGACTTTGAAAAGGTCAGACGGACAATGTCATGGGTACAACCGAGGCAACCTCAACATCACAACAACAACAAAATGGACGTCATTGGTGACACACCACAGTACACACAACCAAGAGTGCAGACACAAGAGTCTGGATTTATGGGAATGAAACGTTTTCTGACTAAATACACAACGATTTGTAGTTTGGTCAGTTGAAAAGCGGTGAGATTTTTGTCATCCTTATGATCCCACTATTTTCTTTTACATTGAGATTTGTAACAAGTCGTGAAACTTAAGTTCATCTTTAAGGCTATGATGAATTGTAACATGCATCCATTATCTTCGCGTACCGTCTGTGTCATTGTACTTCTACACAGATTTAAAAGAAAATAATCTCCAACGGAATACACCTATTGTTATTTGTTAATATTATTAATTTTATTTGTATTATGACGTTGTAATCCATCTTTTTCAAATACTTTTTGAAAAACGGTGTAATGTGTATATATGTATAGTCAGCTAAATGTAAATTATGGTTTTCCATTTTGTTTTGTTGCAAACAGTCCTACACTTCATCTGCTGCTGTGCAGTTTAAACTATTATTGTGACGCCCAAATCAAATAAATAAATACATAAAAATAAATTCCTCTTTTGCCCTTAATTTCTCACCTCCCTGCTGTTTGCGTGTTATATTCCTCTGATGTCGTTTGTGTTTAAATTACTTTTCCACCTGATCAATCCATCAAATCTGAATGACACATTTACATATATTAAGCCCATAAATTGCAGAGAATTCTTATGTTAGACTTAACCCAATATTATTATAAGACTACCAGATTTTATTATAATATTTTACAATAAATAATATAGTAAATGTTTCTTTACAATTAAAACGTCTCTTTACACTCAACCAAACCTCTGATCTCTGATATTATATGTTTTGAATTCAATATAACAAAGCCAGAGTTCAACCAGACTACAGCGGAGATACCGGGAGAGTAGCCTTGCTTTCCTCACAGAAACATGGCTGAATGATCTCACCCTGGATGGTTTTAAACTCGTGAGAGCGGACAGGGGGCAGCATCCGTCCTTTTTATCTCCCTAGAGAATTTTCACGTCATTGCCATTACCATGTACATCCCCGCCGTCTGCTGATGCTGCCTCTGCTTGCGAGCTTCTACTCACTGTTGTACCACAGTTGCAGACATCCAACTCCTAAGCGCTCCTTCTCACTTCTGGGGATTTTAACCACGCCCCCTTGTCTTCCACTCTCCCCACATTCACCCAATATGTCAACAGTAACACCAGAGACGATAGAATTTTGGACTGTTTTGACAGTACTGATTGGGAAGTACTGTACAGTCCTCACGGGGAAGATGTAGCTAGTATGACTACTTGTGTCACAGATTACATTAATTTCTGTGTGAATAACCCTGTACCTGTAAAGAGGGTACGATGTTTTCCAAATAATAAACCCTGGGTGACCCCTGACCTGAAACTAAACTATCCCCAGGGCTTTGGCATCTGGGGATTTGCCCCTCGGTCCAAGCCCTGATCCGGCGTTGTCGACGCACCTGGACCCGGGCTTGCACTGCTCTCTCTAGGGCCGCAGGTCGCCACTCTGCCGCCGCCGCCCACAAGCGCCATTTGCCGGCCCCTGCCTACCGGCCTGGCCAGAAGGTCTGGCTCTCCGCCCGAGACCTTCCCCTTAAGCTGGAGAGTCGCAAGCTGGCCCCCAGGTTTATAGGACCCTTCCCCGCCGCCCAACCCCTGACGGTCTGTCTGCTCCTCTGTCCCCGGCTCCTGATCCACCTGTCTGCCTCCCGTTGCCGATCCCTGCCTGTCTGACTATCCTGCCTGCTGCCCAGCCCCTGCTGGTCTTTTTGCTCTTCTGACCCCGGCTCCTGATCCACCAGCCTGCCCCCGACCTCTGCCTGCCTGACTATCCCGCCTGCCGTCGAGTCCCTGTCGGTTTGTCTGCTTACCCATTCCCTATTCCTGGTCTGTCCATCTGCCCTCCCGTTGCCGACCTCTGCCTGCCGACTACCCTCTGCCTGTCGATCCTGTCCCCAAATAAAGCCTTGTACTTATCCTGCGCCAGTCGTCTGTCTGTGCACTTGGGTTCTGCTAAACGCCCCCATTACACTGGTTGAACGGAGCGGACAACGGTGGAAACACAACGGACACTCCGAGCAAAGACGCTTGAACCCCCTTAGAGAATAAACCTCGCCTCATCACTGGTTTTCGTTCTGCTTGTCTGTTTTGGAAATGTGTGGACAACTCAAAAGAACTCAAGGAAGAAAAACGAGCAGCTCTTTGGCCCCTCTCATGGTGAAAGAATGCAAACATATATTTATATAGACCATGTGCAAGCTGTGGGTAGAAAGACCAAAAAAGAGCCTTTAGAGTCTCGATAAGTGCTTCGTAATCCAGCATATGGTTTAGTTGCACTCAACTGCATCTCATTAATTACTTTGTAATCTTTCTTCACTAAATAGTTCAGGATGCGTTTACTGAAAACCTTGACTACTTATACATTGACGATATCCAAAATCAAGCCAGAATCAACAAACTGTAGAGACCAGTTCCCCAAAATGAGGTAAACCAAAGTAACTAGTATGTAGATACAAGACACATCCGCCGTTGTTGATTTTTGTGTTGCACTCCCAGCAGAAACAAAATTGTTTCAGTGATCATGGATTAGTATTAGAAACACTAGATTTTTGGTCTGGGAACCGAAGTGCAGGAAAGGTGTAACATTATGCATGCCAAGCTGAAGGGCTGAACTCAGCAAGAGGTTTTTAAAGCTTTAACATTACAAAAGAAAACCGTAATCTACTGGCATTTTTCTATTATACTGTATTGGTCTGGCTCGACTCGGATCGACTAAGCGTGGAATCCCATTGCGGCTAAAACAGGTGATCAATGACCACAAGAACAGGTGTGGCAGGAATTGCATTGTTCTTTTTTCTTTAGTTTTTTGCCTCCCATAGCTAACATTCCTTGAATGGTTGTGCCGTACTGCAGCTGGCCGAGAGGCATTTAATAAACGTCTCTTATACGATTTGTTTGAGTATGATTTGTTTGACATAACTTCATGTAAATACTAATAATGTTATTTCTAATGTTATTTGTAATGTAATGTAATAATGTATGGACTTAATAATGTAAAATCATTATTACGTCCACCCATTTGAATACACCTGATGGAAATGTGGCCTGACGAGATAAATCCTCCAATTTGAGAGACAACCTCTAAACAACCAGGCGTGACGTCACTGCAGTCCACCTGCACAGGTGAGGCAGGACTGGCACCGCAACATATTTCTCTCTCCTTGCCTCCTCCTCCTCCTCCTCCTCCTCCTCCTCCCCATGAAGGGAATGCAGCTCGGGTCATATGATCGTTTCACTGACTGGATGAGCAGAGCTGCAGCCGACTGAGAGGCACAAGTCGGAAAGGATCAACAAGATGAAGGTACTCAACAGAGTTCTGGTCCACACGGCCGTGTTTCTTATGCTGGAGGTCCTCGTTCAGGGAGGTAAGCTTGACTAAATGTATGAACTAATATGGACAACGTTTCATTTCTTCTGATAATTTTACAATCTAGGGGTAGAACCTAAACCCTTTCATCTTTTCCTAAAATCAATCCTGTGTTTATGCCAGTCTCTGCCAACCCTTAGTGCGCGTTCCACTCTGCTCCTAACGCAGGTAGAGATATTTTTGTGACGTCAGTGTCTTTAGTTTACTCTTCAACGTCCCGACGAAGGGACACCGGTGGTGAGGTGTGTGTGGGCGTGTGGAGCTCTGTCTGAGCAGCGGTTGTTGTCCATGACCGAGAGAGGGTTAAACTCCTCAGACTCTTAGCAGGCTATAACGCCATGTTATGTGCCGCGTTTCATGACCAACGTCGCTCATTATAACGCTCATACACAATGAGGGTTACTATAAGGGACTATAAAGTCTTACAAAATTCTTTCGGTCGTAACCATGGGGATGACACACCCCTCCTTTGGTTGGCAAATTGGTTGGCAGAGGCTTGCAAAACAGAGCATTTTTTCTAACAGTGATCAAATGGAACAGATTACTGTGTGGAAGATCATACACGACATATTGAGAATAATTTATGATGATTTTTTGGGTTCAGTACCTCTTTTAGCAACAACAAATCTCGGAAGCATAGGGTACAATATAATCATTTTGCAGTACATTATATGATACTAGTGCAGTTCATATTTTTATACTCTAGTCATACAGAAACCATTTGAAAATTCCACCAGAGGATAAACCTGCCTGATTACATTCACTAGCAGTCAAGCATTGTTTGTAAGTCAAGCAAGTATTTGTTTAGTGAGGTGTACTGTTCTGAGAAATATGTAATGTACTGTGACGTGAAGAAAAATTTCCCCTTGGGGACAATAAAGTCGAAAGTCGAAAGTCGAGTCGAAAGAGATAGAAGTGAAAGTGAAAGTGGTTTGGTGCAAGTGGAAGTTTGGTATATACTGTTTGTCACATTGTTTACATGTAGTGACTTATGCAGTGCTATCACTATAACAATATGCTAAGGCAGCGGCTCTGCTTGGACATGCGCGATCCTGTATTTCACGCCCGTGGGTAACTTTCCAACATTTTACACAATGACCAGAAACGCTTAGCTCTATTACTTGAAACTTTGAGGTTACACCTTTCCCTCACAGTTACATATGCCTTTTCCAAAAAAGTGAATAAGAAGTGTTTGCTGTTCTAACATCCAACCACGGTTGTACCCTCTGACCTCCAGACACCCAGGTGGGCTGTGTGTTTGGGGGGAGCTGTGTGCTGCCTTGCCGCTTCCAGCCAAACAGTGATACGATCCTCCACTGGGTCAAGATGAATGGGAAGAACGTTCAGGTCCACTCCTACTACGATGACCAGGACCAACTGGGACACCAGGACCCTCTCTACGAGGGAAGGACCTCCCTGTTCCATGACCAGATCTCAGGGGGCGACGCCTCCCTTGGTCTGACCAGGGTGAACCTCCAGGACCAGGGCAGGTACCTGTGTTACGCCAGCACTTCACAGAACAACCAGGAGACCTTCGTCACTCTCACAGTGAGAGGTGAGTTCAAGTCCTGATGTCATATCTTATTTAAAAAATAAATTTATTTATAATGCAACCCACTAGTTTGAGCTCATAAACGCATTATGTTCATGTTTTAGCAAAATAAATTGTGACCTCTGCATAGGCTTTGGCCAATGCCAGCTGTAAGTTGATGGAGAAAGTTGTGTTGTTACGTTTTGTAATTTTTCTACGAAAGAAATTGTGTATATGGCTATATAAGTACAGTAACAAAGGTCAATAACTCCACTTACACTCAATGGTCCACTTACAACTCACAAATTTTACTCTTCAGATGTAACCCTACAATCTGAGTCCTGAGTTTTGTTCAACAGCAAAATAAAATTGCAACGTTCCCATGTCAGTTCGGAGTATTTTTTGGAATGTTTTCTGATGTGCGTTGCAGTGGTTTAGCCAGAAAGGTTCAAATGGATGAGCACATAAAAATACGGGTGGGCAGGCAAATTTGATTGAATATAAAATAGGCCTAGATTAGCTGACAAATTACGCGGAAACATTTTAAACTTGCGCAAAACTGCATGGACCACTGCATCGGCGCGTCAAATTTAACACTTCAACGCTTTCGGTCACAGCTGACAATACTGGGTTGGCATAACATTTTAAACATGCGCAAAACTGCAGGAACGTAGCTTCAAATCAATTAGAAACTGATTGGCCATATACGACCATGCCTACTCCAAAGATGAAAATAGATGGAGGGGGAGAGAGAGAGAGAGACAGAGACAGAGACAGAGACAGAGAGAGAGAGAGAGAGAGAGAGAGAGAGACTCTGCTCAATCGTGTAGTGGGAGGGCTCTCACAGCAAAGTTCAGGAGGGGAGGCGGGGATGAGCTTCCGGCTGGAGGCGATTGACTGATTCTGGAGCTCTCAGCGGAATAATGACTTGCGTGTCTTCTTTGGATGGTGAACGTAAACAAAGGAAAGGCATCTGATTGGAAGGGCAAGACTGAAAAGTTGTCGGGCATAGTCCCGCCCGTGGCTATGCCTCTTGTGGTTTGGTTAGCAATAATAACGAACTAGGCCATTGATCTCAATAGCAATGCATATGTTGCAATGAAGTGAAACATGGTAACTATTAGTTTCTTGTTTTAATGTGGTTTCATGTCGTCGCAGCTCCTGTTGCTAGAGTGGACATTCGGCTAGTGAACAACATTGTCACCTGTCAGTCTGGAGGAATCTACCCAAGACCACAGCTCACCTGGTCCGTCAGTCCTCGCCCGGCTACTCTCCTCCAGAACACAACCGAGGTCCATGAAGATGACCGGGGACTCTGTGACATCAGTTGCTCCATAAGGACTATTAACAATGACACAGAATCGACATACAGCTGCTCAGTCCAAAATGAACACAGTGAAAGGAAAGCCACGATGAGGCAACACCGTAAGTCATTGAATATCAGCAGGGCAACAGTCAAAAAGAAAGTGTTGACTTTCAACGGTGGCAACTTAAAGGGGCCTGTCACGCTCGCTAGTGGATGACATAAGAGAGTACTGCTTCAGATGTGTGTTGTGAAAATATTTTGGACTGCAACATCTACCCCATTGCAGAATAGTCGGACCATTGACATTATTGGTCAGGAATTTGCATTCTCCATTGGTCAATTAGGGAAAATTGTGTCATGGTCCAATTTCTCTGCAGATTTGTTAACATAACATATGTCTGTTTGTCCATTTGTGTGTCTGTCTTAATCAGCTCCAATGCAAAGTGCTCCCAGGAGTGAGGTGTTACTCCCTTGTGACGCCTCGGGGCTCGATGACATCACCTGGACCTTCAACCACAACCAGACCATCCTCAGAAGACAAGCAGGACAAGAGGTGGTGGTGGAAACAGAGTGGCAGCAGCATGTAAGAGACCTGTCTGAATCAGGCAGCCTCCTGCTGTATGTATCAGCCCAGAGTGAAGGGACGTACAGGTGTACTCTCAGGTACGCAGACGAAGAAGACGTAAACCACATTGAACTGAAGATACTGGAGGACCCTGTTGAAGGTAGGCTCTTGCTAAAAATACAAAATCAATCTGTGTGATGCTAAACCATCCGTGGAGTGAAAACGTTATCAGGCTTACAATACTTTAATGATTTCAATTATCAAATACAAAAGAAAAAAAATCGTTGAAATTTTTTTACTAGTCTAAAAGTCAATTTATACATTGTGTTGAAACATTGTTGACTAGGATATGAGCCTGAATGTGCACCTCTTGTTAATATTTTGAATTATTATAATACTATTAATGATGAAAATAATAAACCATTTTATTATTATTATTATTATTATGGAAGAAATAATCAACTTCTCTTTTCCTGTTTCAGAGAGATCCCATAGAACTCATTGGATCGCATTAGGAGTCTTCACTACACTTATCGTCATCTGCATCTGCATCATCATCTGGTAAATATTAATGTACACAATTTATTCATGGGGATTTTGTCAAGAAAATTGGTGAGGTTATTTCTGGGTCATTTATTGGTGATTTGGGACTGTGTGGTTTTACAAATATGATCGAGATGAAGCCATTACTAATATAACTCTTATTACTCTTAGGAGAATAAAATTAAAACCAAAGAAAACAAGAAAAGGTAAGTAACAAAAGCCCTCAATCCAGTACTTCCACCATGTATTACACCCGTCTCCTGAAGTATAACAATACTTCCCCAATCCCCAGAGACCATCTGGTCAGATTGAACCCAGGTCCTTCTTGTGAGGGAGCACGGCTGGGCAAGACTGAGGAAGTTGTCTGTGTTAAGGGTTAAACCTCCTGACTTTATCACCGTACCCTCAGATATAGCAGGGTTTGACTTGTCATATGTGTAACGTATGTGTATGTGTTTCCCCAAGGAAATGTCTTAGTCAAGGTGGTCGAGGAGCATCTAAAAAAAAATAGATAGATACATGTTTTTTATATACATTGGTGGCGGGGCCCTGTTGTTGTTAAGGCTTTAACCATACAGTGCTGGGGGAAACACTGTGTTTATCTATTTATTCATTTAGAAGAGTTGAAGTAGGGCAGTGCCTGTTGAACTGCTGGCCCATGGGCCACATCCAGCCCATCTATGATTTTGTTCCGGCCGGCAAATTATTACCAGACCTTAAACAATCAAAATGCATTTTTCCCAGAAAAAGCTGTTTCTTAGCAAGGATGAGCGCTGTTTCAATTTAGTCCAATAGGAAACTGTTTTATCCACCAAGAAGCTGCATGTTTTTGCTGTTAATAGTCTAACTTTATCGTCTCTATAACTGTCTTGGATCATCTGCCGATGTCCCCAGCTGATGAAGAAAGGACATCTGGTCTCCCATCTTCACCTCTCCTCTCTACGGAGCTTGTACGTTCAGCCAATTATTTGTGGTCTCTTTGTATTTGCTAATACACTGCTATGTTGTCATTGCATACAGTATATTATATATATTCTCCCCCCTTCCGTCTGGCAGAAGGTACCGGAGCATCCGTTCCGCCACAACCAGACTACAGTACAGCTTCTTCCCCCAGGCCATCCGACTCCTCAACTCCAAGGGACTGGGCCCAGTTTCCCAAAAGCATCGATAGCCTAAGTGGACCGCAGAGTGGGTCGTACGAGCATCGTACAGTTTTCACACCGTTTCCCGAAAGCATCGTTGGTAACGAACGTCTTGAAAACGCTCGTAGCTAACGAGTGCTCCAGGGTACTCGTAGGACGCTAAGAGCATCGTTAGCCTACTATAGAGTGAACTCATTATTGCATGCCGGTGTCATCATTCATAAACAACATTCGGGAGTATGCAATAATACAAATTATTCTAAAGAGGTCAGAGACTCCGTGCACAGCCCCGCCTTCCCCAGTGAACCAAGAAACCCCGCATCGTGACGACCGGGGGATTTGACCCCCTCGGTTTTATTGCGTATTTCTTCAGGGAAAGTATTCGAATCCAAAGGAATAGCTTTAAAGAGACTTTATTTGTATAAAGTATTTTCGGTATGGTAAACTGATACTCTGAAGCAAAGAGAGATTGAAGATGTATTCTAAACACGTGCTGAGCGACTCCTAGCTGATCCATAAACCTAACCCCTATCCAAGAGCTACCGGGAGTTTCTGAAGACAATGTGGATCTGTAGGCTGTTATGATCTGACCAGCGCAGTCCGGAAGTAGTGGGGGGGAGCCGATGTGAGATAACCCTCGGGTTTCTCGCCTGGTCTGTGATGCTGCCTTCTGTGGCTAAAGTATTTATTACAGCCTTCAGTAAGGTCTTGCTCCCCTTGTTGGTATGTATGGTATTTACGGCTAATATGTTTGGTCCTGCATCATTGGGTCTATGTGTGGGTAGCTTAGATTCTTAAAATACGTAACAGTGGGTAGCTTAGATTCTTAAAATACGTAACAGTTTTAAACAGGAAACCTGAGATAAGGTGAAATCGCCGGGGTTCGAGTTAGGTGGGAGGCAGTGGGAGCTGAGCTCCCATAGAGAGAGGTCTGGCTCCCATGAAAGCAGTAAACTCAAATATCTTTGGGGGTCTCGGAAAACAGCCACAGCTATTTTCCCTTCCACATGCAGAGTAATATTGACGTTAAGTGGGATAATAGAACGCCGGTCATTATCAGGAAAATAAGCCCAGACAGGGCGAACCGGACACCGACGCGAAACAGATGTGCCTCGACCTGAGGGGGCTTATTTTCGATTATGAGCGGCTACTTGCCAAACGAAAAAATAGCCTAACTTCGCAAGGTGTCTTTTTTCAATTTATTTGTTACCATACGTAGTGTGTTGATTAGCAGAGAAATAGTTAGCCAAAGACGTTGACGTCGCTTAGCAACCGAAGAAGCTGGCGTTGATGTGAAGGGCCCATAATAATAATAATAATAATACATTTAATTTAGAGGCGCCTTTCAAGACACCCAAGGTCACCTTACAGAGCATATAGTCATATAGCCATGCAAGTGAACGGAGCGTTCCACCACGGCCCTTGGTTTATGCACTATTGCACCTGTTTAATATTCATATTCATATTTATTATATTCATATTTCCCGCACTACTCAGACACATAGACATATTTATATTCCCGCACTACTAAATTCCACAAGTCACTTTACTGGTTTGCAGTTATATGTAGCATGTTGTTATGCACCTTATGTTCTTGGGAAACGCTATTTCATTTCACTGTATACTGTGTATATGGCTGAAATGACAATAAATTATCTTGAATCTTGAATCTTGAATTGTCTTATTTTATATTATTATATATATATAATATATATTGTTGAATGGGAAACATCCGGAAACCATCACCTTTTCGTGGTGGAGAGGTTTGTGTGCCCCTATGAACCTGAGGGCTGTGTTGTCTGGAGCCTAGTGCTCCTGGTAGGGTCTCCCAAGGCAGAGGTCTTAGGTGAGGGGTCCGACTAAGAATGGTTCATAGTACTTTAACAGCAGGTAGAGTTTAGCTGTGAGGAGTTGTGCCCCCCAGCCCTATATTATGCACATTGTAAAGTTCAACAGTCTGGAGAATCCAATCATTGCAAATCCTATACTTCCAGTGGCGGGAGTCCGCAGGGATCACGTGGCAGATGGAGGAGCTGATCCCTCCGATGGGGGGCAGTATGACGTCAGGACCCCAAACCTGAAAGGGAGGGTTCAGTCTGAACACAGTGACCCATCTAACGCACACCTGCGTTGTCGGAGACCACTTATAATGGGAAGTGAACCTTCAACGCAAACACAGCGAGAGAAGAAGCAAGGCTGGCAGAGCTAGCACACTGTGCCGAGGAAAGGGGAGCGGAAATCCTGGGAGTCCAGAAGCACAGGAGAGTACATGAACAGGACCAGATTGTGTACTGCAGAGTGGGGGGTTACTCGTTCATCACCTCATCAGCATGGCGAAACGAGGCCCAGGCTGCAAAGGGAGGTGTGGGGCTACTGCTAAGTCCTCGAGCACGGAAGGCTCTCCGTAGGGTGCACCAGCACACCGACAGGATCCTAATCGCAGACTCCGATGGCAACCCAGCTACAGCCATCATGGTAGTGTACTCACCTACCAATGTAGGGCCAATCAAGAAAGTCGAAGAGTTCTATGGGGACCATAGAACAGCAATCCGGGATGTTCCGGCTCACAACTTCCTAGCAATTCTGGGGGACCTCAACGCGAGGCTCGGACCAGGGGATGCACCAATCACGTATCATGAAAGCAGTAACCGCAACGGTGAACAACTTGCTGCCCTGCTAACGGAACACGAGCTACGGGCTGTACACACCTTGTTCCGGAAGAGAATGGGCAAGAGATGGACCTTCCAGGACCGGACTTCTGGTATGCTACGTCAGCTGGACTACATACTGGTAAGGCGCAAGTGGAGGACTTCGATCCAGAACACAGAGCTGTACAGCTCGTTCGACTCCATTGGCTCAGACCACAGAGTGGTTTCCATGAGGGTGCGACTGAGCCTGAGGGTCCCCAAGCCTAGCCCAAAGATCTACCACGACTGGAAGACCTTTTCGGGAAGCCCCGACCGCCAAGCCAGATACAGTTGAAGTGAGGAACCGCTTCCAACTGCTGGACACGGCGGAAGGCCCTAGCACAGTGTATGAGCGGTTTGTTGCCGCTAACGTGGAGGCAACCAGGCGCAACCAGCGTAATGAAGGAGAGGATCAGAAACTCCCCAGGGTCTAGACATCCAGATGTCATGCAGAGAACTGTGCAATGGTGGAGGAGGAGTGACAAAGCTTTGACCAAGAATGTGTATTACTAACATAGATAGCATATTGCATAATACATATTACAAATTACATAATAATCCATCCATCTTCATAGAACATTTGGTTTCCAAACACACAGAACATCTCCGGTAGGCCTGCCTAGCAATGAGGTCCGGCGACCAGCCCAGGCCTTTCGAACTCGCATAGCGACCACACCTAGCAACCGACAGGCCAAAGAAAGACTCTTCAATGCCTACGAAAAGATCAGAGGGGAGGAGCTGATGGAGAAGGTACGGGGAGTGGAGGCAGCGCAGGGGGAACAACGGTCTGGGGAGTCATGGAGGGTCAGAAATGAGATGAGTGGGCGCAAGAGGTCGAAGGAGGGACAGGTAACAGGCTGCAGCCCAGAGGACAGAGTGACCACCTGGTTTACCCACTTCCGTGATCTCCTCGGCACCCACCCGAGAGTGGATGGAGCTGAGGAGGAAATATCGGCAGGCCTAAGAGATCTCAAAATTTACGATGGCCCCTTTACAATTAGCGAGCTTGCAGCAGTAAAATCCACCCTGAAGCAAGGGAAAAGTGCTGGGCCAGACGGCCTTGCCCCAGAGGTCCTTAAAAACTGCAACCTGGACGACATCATCTTGGAGATCTGCAACCTAGCTCGATATGTGGTCTCTTTCCAACATCATCCCCGTGCCTAAATCTGGAGATCTCTCAAAGCCTACCGAGGCATCAGTCTGACATGTATCATCGCAGAGATGTACAACCGAATGATACTGAATCATATACGGGGTGCCGTCGACACTCACCTGAGAGAGAACCATAATGGCTTTAGAGAGGGGAGAGCTACCATATCCCAGATCCTAGCCTTAAGGAGGATCATCGAAGAGGTAAAAAAGAACAACCTAACAGCGGGCCTGTGTTTTATTGATTTCAAAAAAGCTTTTGACTCAATAAACAGAGAAGTGATGATGACCATTCTTAAGGCTTACGGTGTCGCTCCTAACCTACTTCGGGCAATAGGTACCATGTATGAGGGCACAAAGGCAAGGGTGGTGACCCCAGTTCACAACTTTACAGAGTGAGCGGGGAATCAGACACATACGCACGGCCTTCTACAACCCTCAGGCGAATGGGGGTGTGGAGCGCATGAATCAGACGCTGAGGAACGGTATCAGAGCTCAGAGCAGAGGGATTTCAGGTCTCAGCAGCACTCCTGCGGACCCTGCTGCACTACCGGGCTACTCGACATGCTACAGCGGACAGCTCACCAGCACTCCTGATGTTAGGGCGTGAGCCATCATTGCCCCTGCATCGCCTGCGTGTTCCGGCTCACCTGACATCACCTTTTACATAAATAACTTTTGTTCGATTAAATAGTATTTTTCTTCTGTTTGTTAAAAATGTAAAATCACTATAATAGCAAATGTATCCGTGACTCGTGTTATAAATACGAGTCCAAAGACAATAAAAACACAAAAGACAATAAAATGACAGAAACTGGCAGCTGTAATATTCAGAACACGGCAGTGTTCAGTGTTAATGATTACCATAAGCGTGCACGTACTGCTTACATCATTACGTTACTATCAGCGCCAACTGGATAATGATGATGTGATATGTTGGGCGCGTGTGTTGGAATGTTCCAAAGCCATAAAGCAACATAGTGCGAAGCTCCGCTTGATCATTTATAAAACGATACTCATAAATATCACAGCAGGCATGAGGTCTAATCAGTCCAGTTAAAGATTGTCGTGTCCCGGTCCTGTCAGCAGACCAACAACAGGTACAGCTGAGAGAGGACGACACAGACAATGACAGCACTGGGCAGTGTTGTGATTCAGGCGGTCGTGTTACTGACGGGGCTGGTCGTCGTTCAGGGAGGTAAGCTGGACCGAATGTAAACCGTCTCTATGGCAAACCTATTATCAAGACTTCTTCTTTGTTTGGTTTGTTATGCTTGATATTTGGACTAGCAGCAGAACTCTATCTATCATTTTATTCTTAGGTTTTACTTGGAATGTTGAAAATGAATAGTAATAGGTAATATAATTTTTTTTATTGTACATTGATTAAATCTGAAACCTTCACTTCCTACTAGAATTACTGGATTCTCGTATAATTTTTGACCTCATTGGAACTGTGCTTATACAGAAACCAAAGCTGTCTAAAGATTAACCCAGGTTCTAAGGTGGGTCAGGTTGTGTGAGAGAAGGCGAAATAAAAGCAGGCCAGGGAAGATAACATGTGTGTTGCTGAACAAAAAAATAATAGATTGCTGAGGTCTAAAGGTCATGTTTTATGAGTGATTCAAGATCAATTAGTAGTGATTTATTAGCCGTTATCACCATAAGAGTATTACTTATGGACCTGCTTCTAAAGTTAATGAAGAGTATGCCTCCAACACCCCCCTGTTCTCTGATCTCCGGAACCCCAAGTGGGCTGTGTGTTTGGGGGGAGCTGTGCGCTGCCTTGTAGCTCCAAGCCAAACAGTGATTTGATCCTCCACTGGATCAAGATAAGTGGGAAGAAGCTTCAGGTCCACTCCTACTTCTCTTCGTCGTGGTGGTGTAATGTATAGGAGCACTAACTACCCTGTGCAGTGCTGCTGAGCAGCAGATACTCGTCTGCCCCGTATTGAAGACTTTTTTAGAAATAATCAGGCGGATAAGTTCACTTAAAGATCTGGTCATGGGTGACCAAGTCCTAAACAGTTGCAGACCGATTGAGCAGTGTGTTTGTGTGGAAAATGTCAAAGGAATTAAAGTTCCTGCAAGCACAGTGCGGGACGTCCGAATCTGGACACTCCAGGCGGTGAGCTCCAGGCCCATCAGCCTGCTCTGGTCTGAGAAGACCACACCCACTCATTTGAATACACCTGATCGAAATGTGGCATTATGAGATAAATCCTACAATTTGATAGACAACCTCCAAACAACCAGGCATGATATCACTGCAGTCCACCTGCACAGGTGAGACAGGACTGGCACCGCAACATATTTCCCTCCCCATGAAGGGAACGCAGTTTGAGTCATATGTTCATTCCACTCTCTGGTTGAGCTGAGCTGCAGCCGACTGAGAGGCTCAAGAGTCAGAAAGGATCAACAAGATGAGAGAACTCAACAGAGTTCTGGTCCACACGGCCGTGTTTCTTATGCTGGAGGTCCTCGTTCAGGGAGGTAAGCTTAAAATCTTATCGCATCGCTAGCCAAGAAGGCTCAACAGCGCCTTTACTTTCTCAGGAAAACTGAGGAGGGCTAAAGCGCCGGCCCCCATCATGGGCACTTTTTATAGAGGCACTGTCGAGAGCATCCTAACCAGCTGCATCACGGTGTGGTACAGGGCCTGCGCCTCATCCGGCCGCAGGTCCCTCCAGTGCATCGTGAGAGCGGCCGAGGGGATCATTGGTGCCACTCTCCAAAAATAATTGAGGACGATTTTGGGTTCACTACCTCTTTTAGCAACAACAGATTACGGAAACAGGGTACAATACAATAGTTTTGCAGTAAACGATATGTTATATTACTACTAGATACTGCAGTTCATATTTTTGAGCTGTAGTCATACAGAAACCATTTGAAAATTCCAGCAGAGGATAAACCTGCCTGATTACATTCGCTGGCAGTCAAGCATTGTTTGTAAATCAAGCAAGTTAGTCATTTGTTAATTACAGTAGGTGTACAGTTCTGAGATAGAAGTGAAAGTGGTTTGTTGCAAGTGAAAGTTTGGCATATACTGTGTATCCCATTGTTTACATGTAGTGACTTATGCAGTGCTATCACTATGACAATATGCTAAGGCAGCGTCTCTGCTTGGACAGCGTGCAATCCTGTATTTCACGCCCTTGGGTATCTTTCCAACATTTTACACAATCACCAGAAACTCTTAGCTCTATTACTTGAAACTTTGAGGTTACACCTTTCCCTCACAGTTACATATGCCTTTTCCAAAAAGTGAATAAGAACTGTGTGCTGTTCTAACACCAAACACGGCTGTACCCTCTGATCTCCAGACACCCAGGTGGGCTGTGTGTTTGGGGGGAGCTGTGTGCTGCCTTGCCGCTTCCAGCCAAACAGTGATACGCTCCTCCACTGGATCAAGAAGAATGGGAAGGATGTTCAGGTCCACTCCTACTACGATGAACTGGACCAACTGGGATACCAGAACCCTCTCTACAAGGGAAGGACCTCCCTGTTCAATGACCAGATCTCAGGGGGAAATTTATCCCTTGGTCTGGCCAGGGTGAACCTCCAGGACCAGGGCAGGTACCTGTGTTACGCCAGCACTTCACAGAAGAACCAGGAGACCTTCATCACCCTGACAGTGAGAGGTGAGCTCAAGTCCTGATGTCACATCCTATTTTAAACAATTATTTTTATAATGCAACCCACTGACGGGTAGTTTGAGCCCATAAACAAATTATATTCAGGTTTTAGCAAAAGTATAATGGGATCTTTGCATTGGATTTAACCAATGTCAAAACAAGTCGATGCAGAAAGTTGTGTAGTTACGGAGTTACGTCATTTTTCTATGCGTCTTTCCGCAAATGGGTAGTTGGCTATATATTTTCATAAAGTACAGTAACAAATGTCAATAACTCAGTTAAGGGTCCACTTACACCTCACAAGCTTTACTTTTCAAATATTACCCTACAATCTGAGACCTGTGTTTTCACCACAGAATAAAATTGCAACGTTTCCATGTCAGTTGTGTGTGTATTTTGGTATATTTTCTGATGTAACGTTCCTGGTTTGGTGAGCAATAATGCCTTACAACGCCATTGATATCAGTAGCAATGCAAATGCAGCAAACCAAATGAGGCATGGTACCTATTTGTTTTTTGTTTTAATGTGGTGCCATGTCGTTGCATGTCCTGATCCAGCTGCCGTTGCTAAAGTGGACATTGGGCTAGTGAACAACACTGTCACCTGTAAGTCTGGAGGAATCTACCCAAAACCACAGCTCACCTGGTCCGTCAGTCCTCGCCCAGCCACTGTCCTCCAGAACACAACCGAGGTCCATGAAGATGACAAGGGACTCTATGACATCAGCGGCTCCTTAAGGACTGTTTACAATGACACGCAGTCGAACTACTGCTGCTCAGTCCAAAATGAACACAGTGCAAGGAAAGCCACGATGAGGTTATACCGTAAGTCTTTGAGTATCATATAGACACCAGTCAGTAGTAAAGTCTTGATTAGAACTGTTTCAATCCAATTTAGAGTGGTTAAAAAATAAGGGGAAACCGTCCAACTCGCTTAAAGCTAACATAAGAGAGAACTACAAAGTCTATTCCGTTTCCGCTGAGAATTGGCAGAAAAGTTGGACCATTGACATCATTGGTCTGGGATTTGCGTTCACCATTGGTCAAATTAGAAAAAATTGAATCAAAGTCTAAAATCTCTGCTGATTTCATAACAATATCAGTTGCCTGTCTGTCTGTCCCCTCGTGTGTCTGTCTTCATCAGCTACAATGCAAAGTGCTCCCAGGAGTGAGGTGTTACTCCCTTGTAACGCCTCGGGGCTCGATGACATCACCTGGACCTTCAACCACAACCAGACCATCCTCAGAAGACAAGCAGGACAAGTGGTGGAAACAGAGTGGCAGCAGCATGTAAGAGACCTGTCTGAATCAGGCAGCCTCCTGCTGTATGTGACCTCATCAGCCCAGAGTGAAGGGACGTACAGGTGTACTCTCAGGTACGCAGACGAAGAAGTCGTAACCCACATTGAACTGAAGATCTTTGAACTGAAGATATTGGAGGTCCCTATTGCAGGTAGGCTGTTGATGAAAATACAAACACATACATCTGTGTGATGATTTTTTTATTACTATTATTTTATTTTTCAGAATTTACATATTTATACAATTTTCACAGACGGTACTTAAATGGTTACTAGATCATAGGATAGAGGAATTATTTGTTTATCAACACGGCGGATGCGTGTGCAGAAAGATTGCAAAAAGAAAATCTCTGGTATAAAGGCTGGGACGAATTATTATCGAATTATAAATATGTACACATTATGTTGAAAGTATAGACTGTCGCGAATCCCATTGAAACGATTCGAATGGCAGTGATTATTTTTCAAAACGAGAGCTGGTAAATTGTGAAACATAAATTCAACTGTAATCAGACAACGCAGTTATATGCTATAGACCCTAGAGTATCTGTGGTATAAAGGCTGGGACGATTTTCCGAATTATAAATATGTACACTTTATGTTGAAAGTATAGAACGTCGCGATTCCCATTGAAACGAATGGCGCGGTGAGTATTCTTCAAAAGGAGAGCTGGTAAAATGTGAAAAATGAATTAAACTGTAATCAGACAACGCGGTTACATGAACCCTAGAGTATCTGTAGTATAAAGGCTGGGACGTATTTCGATTTATAAATATGTACAATCCATAGTGTTAGCTCTCTGGCTCATAGCTCATCGGACTCGAATACCTCCCGTAGCCAAGTTGTAGCTACGGTCCGTCCTATTTATGTGAAGACCTTAAATATAAATGAATGATCTTAATTTCTTCTCCTTGGCAATTGACCATGGTATATGCATAATAATGCCCTTCGAGGTGTCAAAAACATGTTTGATCGATCTTAATTAAAGGGGACTACTTTTTGAGGGAGATTAACTCAAACAGAGTATACATTTAATAAGGCAAGGCAAGGCAAGGCAACTTTATATATATTGCACTTTTCATACACAAGGCAGACTCAAAGTGCTTCACATATAAACATTGTCATACAATAAAATAAAATAATAGATAAGTAAAAGAAAAACATATGCAAAGAAATGGGTAGAATAGAAAAAGGCATTTTAGTATTAAAATAGAAAATAAAGGCAAAGTTAAAAAAGCTTTTTAGAAAGTGCAATGTATTTAAGATTTTAGCAGAAAGCTATAGCAAACATAAAAGTCTTCAGTCTTGTTTTAAAGGTGCTCAGAGTTGGGGCAAGTCTTAAATCCTCTGGGAGTTTATTCCAGCTATTTGTTGCATAGTAACTAAATCCTGCTTTCCCATGTTTTGTGTTTACTCTGGGGATAATTAACAGATTGGTCACAGAGGATCTTAGTGGTCTAGAAGGCTGATGTCGTGGAAGCATATCAGTTAAGTATTTTGGGCCTAAACCATGTAGGGATTTATAGGTTAGCAACATGATTTTAAAATCAATTCTCTGACCTACAGGAAGCCAATGTAACGATTTCAGAATTGGTGTAATATGATCAAATTTTTTGGTCTTTGTTAGAACTCTAGCAGCAGCATTCTGAACAAGCTGAAGCTTCCTCAGAGTTTGTTTTGGGAGACCTGTGAGGAGACCATTGCAGTAATCAAGCTTACTAGTGATAAAGGCATGTACAAGTTTTTGTAAGTCTTCGGTGGACATGAGCCCTCTAAGTCTTGCTATATTTTTAAGGTGATAATATGCCGATTTTGTAACTGATTTGATGTGACTGTCAAAATGTAAATCTGAATCCATGATAACCCCTAGATTTCTGGCTTTGATTGAGGTTTTCAGGGACAGAGAGTGAAGGTGTTGGGTTACTTTAAGCCTTTCCGTTTTAGAACCAAATACAATTATCTCTGTTTTGTCCTCATTTAAAAATTTCAGCACATCCATTCCTTCACTTGCTCAATGCACTGGCACAGCAGATCTATGGGCCGATAGTCATTTGGTGATAGCGATACATAGATTTGCGTGTCATCAGCATAGCAATGATGGTCAATATTGTTATTTTGCATGATTTGCCCTAGTGGAAGCAAGTAGATGTTGAATAAAGAGGGTCCTAAGATCGAACCTTGTGGGACTCCACATGTCACGTTGGTTGATTCTGATACAAAGTCGCCAATGGAAACAAAGTAGTTCCTATTTTGTAGGTAGGACCTGAACCAATTTAAGACAGTGCCTGAAAGCCCCACCCAGTTTTCTAACCTTTCCAGAAGTAATGTATGGTCTACAGTGTCGAATGCAGCACTGAGGTCAAGTAGCATTAGTATTGAGGTTTTGCCAGAGTCTGTGTTAAGACGGATGTCGTTTACAACTTTAATAAGGGCGGTCTCAGTGCTGTGCAGGGGTCGAAATCCTGATTGGAAGGTGTCATAGCAACCAGTTGATGCCAGGAAGTGATTTAGTTGCTGGAGGACAACTTTCTCAATGATTTTACTTATGAAGGGTAGATTTGATATTGGTCTGTAGTTGTTAATAATAGAGGCATCTAGGATCCGCTTTTTTAAAAGGGGTTTAATAACTGCAGTTTTCAAAGCTTTTGGGAACTTGCCTGACTGGAGAGAGTTGTTAACTATCTGCAATATGTCTACTGCTAGGCAGTCGAAAACATTCTTAAAGAGGTTGGTAGGTATAGTATCAAGGCAACAGGTGGATGGCTTTAGTTGTGTCACAGTTTCCACAAGATTTTGAGAGTCTATAACATTAAAGCATGCCATCCTTGCCACGTAATTTTTGCCTGAACAGGGTGGTAGTCCAACATTTTTGTTTGACGTGGAGATATTGATGGCTCGTCTGATACCTTCAATTTTATCAATATAAAAAGCTGCAAACTCATTGCATTTCTGCGTGGAATGGAGATCAGGTGGAATTTCTGTTGGGGGGTTGGTCAGTCTGTCAACAGTTGCAAATAGGGTTTTTGCATTATTAGTGTTGGTTTTAATGATATTGGAGAAAAATGTTTCTCTAGCATTTTTTAAGTCTAAATTGTAGGCACGGAGGCTCTCTTTATAGATATCATGGTGAATATGAAGTTTTGTTTTACGCCAGATGCGTTCAACCTTCCTGCATTCCTTTTTCTGTGCTGTTACAGAAGCAGCTTTTCTCCAGGGTGCCTTTTGCTTTCCAGAAATCGTTTTAACCTTATAAGGTGCAATGACATCTATGACTTTCAAAATTTTCAAATTAAAGTTTTCTACAAGATCATCAGCAGAACATGGGTTTAGAGGTGGTAGCAAGGAGATGGCCTTTTTAAAAAGTACATTAGAATCTTCATTGATATACCGTTTTTTGACAGTGTTTGATTTTTTCTGTATGTCGGGAATAAAAGATATGTTAAAGAAAACACAAAAGTGGTCAGACAAGGAAGGATCAGTCACAGAGAGATCAGAAACATTGAGGCCCTTTGTGATAACCAGGTCTAGAGTGTGCCCCTTACAATGAGTAGCCTCTTTCACATGTTGAGACAGTTCAAATGTGTCCAAAATGGTAAAAAGTTTTTTTGCACACTTGTCATTCAAATCATCAGTATGAAAATTGAAGTCACCAGTTATAACTAGACAGTCAAATTCTGTGGAGATGCTAGACAATAATTCTGTGAATTCATAGAAAAAATTTGCAGAATATGTGGGTGGCCTGTAAATAATTAATAAGAGAACTCTGGGGGAGCATTTCAATACAGCACTAAGGTATTCGAACGATGGAAAATCACCAAATAACATCTGTTTCCCCTGAAATACATTTTTAAATATAGCAGCAACCCCTCCACCTCTTTTTCCAGATCTACATGCATCAAAAAAGTTATAGTCGGGAGGAGCTGTCTCTATCAGAACGGTTGCACTGTTATTTTGTTCCAGCCATGTTTCAGTTAAAAACATAAAATCCAGTTTGGAAGTGTTAATAAAATCATTAACTAAAAATGATTTGTTATTAAGAGACCTCACATTAAGTAGAGCCATCCTGATGGTGCTGTTGATGGGCTTTAAGGTTGTTTTTGGTTTGGAGGCAATAGATATGAGATTTGTGAGGTTAGCAGTGTGTCTAAGTTTCCCTTTGTTTACTCTCTTAGTGGTTACAGCATGAATGTGAAAGTTGCCCTGCTTTGACGTAGGCAACCTTGGGTTCAGCAGATTATGAGAAACTTCCTTTATACTGTGTCTACGGCTGAACCCTTTTTTGTCTCAGTAATACTCAGAACTACTATCAGTACGGTGGTGGGGGTGGGGCGCCATCCTCCTGGGTGATAGCCTGCGGCCATGACGTGGCGATGCTATCATTGACACAGATGCAAGTTTGATGCCAGCATATTCCAGTTTCTTAAATTCGGCTGGAAAATCGCAAAGGGAGACATCGGAGACTCTATCCCAGCTGGAGTTGTTGTTGTGGCTATGGGAGAGATGAGGCTGGAGGTCATCGTCGATGGGGGAGTGCAGAGGAGGGGGGTGGCCGTTCCTCGCCAAGCCAGCATCAGCGATGGGGGAGGGCACAGTGTTGATGGCGTTGGGCGGGCTGTTGTCTCTCTTCAAGGTCTGTGGGCTGTCTGCTATCTGTGTGTCAGATAGTGGCAGAGTAGTTGTGTGGGGGAGGCTGTAGTCTCGCTTCTTCTCAACCTGTGCTCTGATTGTGGCCTGTGCGTCAGACCATGGCAAGATTGTGGCCTGTGCGTAAAGCGAGAAGAGAAGATTGTCCCTCAACAGTTTTGAGCCTAACCTGTTTGGGTGTAGGCCATCTGCTCTGAAAAGATATTTGCGCCCCCAGAATAAGTTGAAATTGTCAATAAAGTCCCTTCCTCTTTCATTGCAGACTCTGGAAAGCCATGTATTCAGTGCAAGTAGACGACTGAATCTGTTTATTCCCCTGTCAACTGTTGGTATGGGTCCACTGATGGAAGACTTGATGTGTATTTTGTCCAGTGTATCCAATAGATCAGTGTAATCCCTCTTCAGAAGTTCTGACTGTTCTCTTTGAATATCATTAAATCCTGCATGCACAATAATCTGTGAGATTTTGGGGTTTTCCAATATGATTTTGGCTAGTTTATGGTTGATATCACTAACCATTCCATATGGGAAGATGCATGTTTTGATCTTCTTACCGGTTATATCCTTGATAGTTGAGTCTCCTATAATCAGAGTGTCTGGTTCATCTGCTTTCTCTGAGATGGGCCCTTGTTGGACGGTGGCAGACACATGCGCAGCCCGCCTCCGTGGCGACTGGTTGTTCCGTCTCTGTCCGCACTGTCCGTCCGGACGCATCTCGGGGCTCAGGGGTGCATCGGTGGCAGGCGCGTTTGTGGACTCTTGAAGTGGCAGGAACCGGTTCTTCAGTGGCAGGGTTGATTTGAGTGACGGGCTAATCGGGCTGATAACTTTAGCTTTGGGTAGCTTAGCATTTGGTGTTGAGTGAACTTGTTGATTCACTTTGGTATGTTGCTTTGGCTTAGCGCCGACTCTGTTCCAGTGAGACGCAGCTGGAACTGTCTCTCTCTTGTCCAGCTTCGGGAAGGATACAGTGTAGCTTTGATCATCTTGCTGTATCTGAGTGAGCTCAGCAAACTCACCCATCGGCACTGTATCCTGTGATAGTCCTTTGCATTTTTCTACTGCTGCTAGTCTCGTTTCAATTAAAGCCACCCTCTGTTGCATTTTGGTGCAGTCTGTGCATTTCCCAGTCTCCGTGCCTGAGATATCCAAATACAGAGGCATGTTGGCGATAGGAAAGTCCAAGGCTTTTTCTGCGGTCTGATCCGGGAGTAAAAAGTGCCAAAATGTATTGTTGAATCGAGCGATTGAGGACGACGGAAACAAACTATATACTGTTAGGTAAATAAAATAAGATAAAGTAGAAATGAACGATGAATTAAGTAGTTCTTTCCAATGCCCAGCGGAGCTTCGGGAAACATGACCTCTCTCTCTCCCACACTCAATAAGCATGCAATACGAATAAAAAAAAGCATAAGTATTAAAGTATTTGAATTGTTTTATTATGTTGGCAAGCAAGAAGTAGAATAAATGGGATAATCAGTCTTATTAAAAGGGTTTGTGCGACCAACCGCACAACAAGACATGATTGCGGCTCTTGTGGCTCTTGTCTGTATCTGCCAACGACATGCGTTTAGAGCGCAACACAAAATTCATAAATTTCATAGCTTCAATTTCATGGATTTCATGGCGGCATACACTAAATGAATTTCCAACTCTTAATAAAAAAATAAAAAAATAAAATCAACCATTCAGATAGCTAAAGGTCAACTATTCAAACAAACAAATAGTTAATGAGAATAAGTAAATGTTCTACTAAATCTTTAGTAGAAACCATACCAACAAACAGGGGCCAATGTTTCTTTTACTTTCTTCTCCCCCCCAGGAGTGTGACATGATCAGACCCCACAATTAATTACAGGCTAATGACAAAAATCGAATACATTTGTTACCGTGGACCCGGAAGTTATAGCTGTATTAGGTGGGTTCATTGTCCACCTTTATGTGGTCCCAAGACCCTTCCCAAGAGGACGCCGCCCCCCACAGTTCACAGTTTCAGTCATTGAGTTGACCCATTCTTCAACTCGTAGGGCCTTTGGTATTTTCCAGTGCCTTAAAATAACTCGGCAGGCCGTTATTATACCCACAATAATTACAGAAAACTCACACTTTAATAAATTAGGTATTTGAGATTGGTCCCCCAGTAAACAGAGCTCTGGGCTTAAAGGAATTTCTGAACCAAACCAATTGCTTAAAATATAAATAATCTGAGTCCAGAGAGGTCTGACCATAGCAAACTCCCAGAAAAAATTAAGAAAAGTAACAATTTCAGTTTTACGTTTCCAGCATAGGTTATCATTCAATAGTTTCATTCTGTGGATTTTAGATGGAGTATAAAAGTATCTATGTAATATTTTGTTTTGTGTGAGGTTTCCCCTTGCCTCTCTCACATATTTACCACAATCCACCAACATCTTTGCCCAATTGTCACACTTGATCTCTACACTAATGTCCCTCTGCCGAATCAATCTCATAATATTAGAATCATTAAACAGAGAAGCATTAGCAGTCTTGTAAAATTGAGAGGCTTTACATTTTTTTAGTGGTAGTTTGATATAATTCATGACATTATTATCAGCAACACTGTCTGGCTTAGAACTAATACAGCTCAGAATCTGCAAATAAATCTGTGTGATGCTTAAACTATCCGTGGTGTGAAAGGGACATCGGGCTTGCAATACTTTGATGTCAATGTACATTGTCTTTTTTTTTACCTCTTGCTAATGTTTGTTATTATTATGCTAGTATTAATAATGAAAATAATTATAAAAGATCCAATTATTATTTTGGAAGAAACTTCTCTTTCTCAGTTTCAGGGGGATCCAATAGAACACATTGGATCCCATTAGGAGTCTTCCTTGCAGCTATCGTCATCAGCATCATCATCATCTGGTAAATACTAATTTTATTAACTGTGATTATGTCAAGAAAGTTGGTGAGGTTATTTCTGGGTAATTTTTTCGTGATGTGGGACTGAGTGGTTTAACAAAAATGATTGAGATGAAGCCATTACTAATGTATCTCTTTTTTTTAATTTTTCTTAGGAGAATAAAAGTCAAACAACGCAACGAAAGCCATTAGGGATGCAAATTATCGAGTAATTCATTAATCGATAGTTGTTTCATCTTATCGATCGATGATCGATTAATTGATAAGCGGCAATTCTTCTCAGAAGCTGGATTTCCTTCTGAATGTGACAAATTTAGGTGGTAATTCAACAAAGTCGTTTAGTTGTTGTACTTTAAAATACTTCCACATATTGTGCATTTGGCTTTGTCGTCATTAACCAACTTAAAGTGGCTCCATACTGCACCCCGTTTTGCCCTCTTCATCTCAATTCCTAGTACGCGTACTACGTACTCGCGAACTTGGAAGGTCGTACTTGGCAAGTCCGGACTTCAAGTAAACACTTCCGAGGACGGGGGTACGCACCTGCAATTGGAACAGCAGCGGACTCGATGACGTTACAAGCTCAGCTCGTCTGTTAACTGTGCTACGGCCTCATGTAGGTATAAAACTACTGAACAATATCAACAAATTATATAAAACAAAACACCAGCTTCTTTAGGCTATATTAATATTTTGAATGATATAAATGAAAAGTTATGCGTATTCACACGGCAAGCCAGCTGTACAATCAGTGGCTTGAAAAAGATTGTATGAGATTGCCGTTTCTACATTTTAATATATAGCCTAGCCTATTATTATATTATTGGAGAGTAGGCTATTAAAATAAGAATTACGAACGAGCGAGGATAGAATAGAAACACACACACACACACGATCAGATGGATCCGACCGGGAATTCCGTTGCGATGGGTTTCCTCCATCAGCGACTTATACAATATAAACAAATTATGTAAAACAAAACCCCTCTTTCATTTTAAAATAATAGTATGTAAATATGTTGAATAGGCCTCGATCTTTGTTATACTTTTAAAATGTTCCTATAGCCTATTTTATAGCTTACACACTGATATTTTAAAACAGAAATGCGAAATGCATCCTGGGATATTTAACGGTCCCAAGTCCACACAAGTCACCATCGATGCAGGCTCGATATTTCGGCCAAATTAAGAACGCATCAAGAACACTTCCGGGTTTTACGACAGTACTTCGCCTGATGCGTACCGGTACTTTGAATTGGAACAGTACTTGGGCTACGACTGATGACGTTTCACAAGAACGCAAGCACACAAGTACAGAAAAGAACGCGAATTGAGAAACGGCCATTGCGTCAGTGTCCCGCTTTTCGTTTGTCTTGTCCTGCTTCGCTTGTGTTCCCGCTTGTGTTCCCGCGTGTGCGTCAAGTACGTCTGGCGTCAAGTGCGCCCTCACGTGGACGGGTGGGGAATTACGGGTTAAAAACGCGATTAATTGCAAGTAATTTATTATAATCGAGTAATCTCTTATCGACAATTAATCGATAATCGATTAATTGTTTGCATCCCTAAAAGCCATCAATACGGTACTTCGAACCCTCAGACAAAGCGGGGTTTGACTCGTCATATGTTTATCTATTTATTTAGTCATTAAAGGGGACTTATCATACTACCAGGTGTGAGTGTGATTAGCCATTACAAGCCGCTTTGAAAATGTGCAGCTTCTGACATCACAGGTGGGTGTGTCCACCTAGATGTATGACGGATAGATAAGCAACGTTTGCTACAGTCCACTGGGTAGGCTGGTAGACTGATCTATCCAGCACACATCTAGGTGGACACGCCCACCTGTGATGTCAGAAGCTGCACATTTTCAAAACGGCTTGTAATGGCTAATCACACTCACACCTGGTAGTATAATATGTCCCCTTTAAGAAGAGTTGAAGTACCGTAGTCTTAGTCTTAGGAGGAAAAAAAGTCAAACCTAAGAAAAAAACTGAAAGTAAGCAACGAAAGCCCTCAATCCGGAACTTCGACCATCATCTAACACCCGTCTGCATCTCCTGAAGTGTGCAATGCTTCCCCAGAGACCATCTGGTCAGATTGAACCCAGGTCCTTCTTTTGAGGGAGCACGGCTGGAAAAGGCTGAGGAAGTTATCTGTGTTAAGGGTTAAACCTCCTGACTTTTTCACCGTACCCTCAGACATAGCAGGGTTTGACTCATCATATGTTCATCTATTTAGTCATTTAGAAGAGTTAAAGTAGGGCAGGCCTATTGAACTGCTGGCCCAAATTATTAGCAGAACGTAAACAATCTAAATACATTTTTCCCCAAAAAAAAAAAAAGAAAGCTGTTTCTTAGTAAGGATGAGAGCTGTTTCAATTGAGTCCAAAAGGAAACCATTTTATTGACCAAGCAGCTACATGTTTTTGCTTGTAATAGTTTAACTGTGTCTTCTCTATAACCGTCTTGGATCATCTTCCGATGTCCCGAGCTGACGGAGAGGTGACATCTGGTCTCCCATCCTCACCTCTCCTCTCTACAGAGCTTGTACGTTCAGCCAATAATTGGTGGTCTCTTTGTATTTGCTAATACAATGCTTCTCGTCATTGTATATATATTATCTTATTATATCTTACTATATATATATTATATATTGTTGAATGTTACAGTTACATCTTCTATTAAATGAATGTATTAGGCAAATTATATAAAGTGTATTTGTACAGTGCTACTTTAAATGCAATAGAATGCCGAAGGATTTAATGCAGTGGTGTAACAATATTGTTGAACTGTATGTTTGAATACAGCCTGCAGGTCAAGCGACATCCAGCACCACATCCAGCCTTCTAGCTTCCTCCAATGAAGCACATCCTGTAGGTCTAGAGACATCCAGCCCTCCAGCTCCCTCTAGTGAAACACAGCCTGCAGGTCAAGCAACATCCAGCACCACATTCAGCCCTCCAGCTTCCTCCAGTGAAACACAACCTGTAGGTCTAGAGACATCCAGCCCTCCAGCTCCCTCTAGTGAAACACAGCCTGAGTTGTGTTAATTGTATGTTACAGCTACAGTCAGTTAATTAATACCAATATATCCCATTGTTTCTAATCCCAATGGAATGGTCAGGGTTTTGTATTGTCCATTGTTCAATTTAGAAAAAAATACCACAATACAATAATTAATCCCAACTTCATGGGGGTCCAGTTATGGGCCCCCCCCCATTCAAGGGCCAGTCCAGGGCCCGGGACAACGTACCCGTTTGTCCCCCCCTGTCGGCGGGCCTGATTCTGACCTCTTTTCATACTGTAATAGTCCCATAATGCACGACATTCTTATATGTTGTACAATAGATAATTGTGCATGCACACGAATGATATTGATGTTACACGGGTCTAACATAACAATGTTACGCAGTACAGAATAGCTAAATGTTAGCTTTAGCATCGTTGACAGTCAAAACAGTGTTTGCTAATGAGATGAGATGATGACAGCCTTGTGCCAATTACAATAAAAATAAATAAAACAAGACAGGATAAACGTTTAGCTTATTACCGTTACAGCTTTTAAATACAGGCACAGTAAGTGTAGTGAAATGTAGGTTACTCACATCTTTCTCGACGACGCTCCAGAAACGTGTTGCTTCCATAGACAGTTTGTTTCACGTGTAGGTTTGCTCAAACTTCTTCTTCTTCGGGACTTTTTTTTTGCAGGCTACATACTACTTTAGCGCATCTCTGCTGCCTCTCAGGTTTGAGAAGGAACTGCAACTCTAAACAAGCTTCCAGTTTACATTCAGTGCCGTGAATATTGGGGTGGCACTTGGGGTGGCCAATCAGATTTCAGGGGTGGCCCGTGCCACCCTAGGCCACTCCCTGAACACGCCACCGCAACATATTTCTCTCTCCTTGCCTCCTCCTCCTCCTCCTCCTCCTCCTCCCCATGAAGGGAATGCAGCTCGGGTCATATGATCGTTTCACTGACTGGATGAGCAGAGCTGCAGCCGACTGAGAGGCTCAAGAGTCAGAAAGGATCAAAAAGATGAAGGTACTCAACAGAGTTCTGGTCCACACGGCCGTGTTTCTTATGCTGGAGGTCCTCGTTCAGGGAGGTAAGCTTGACTAAATGTATGAACTAATATGGAGAACGTTTCATTTCTTCTGATAGTTGTACAATCTAGTGGTAGAACCTGAACCCTTTCATCTTATCCTAAAATCAATCCTGTGTTTATGCCAGTCTCTTCCAAACACTTGGTGCACGTTCCCCTCTGCTCCCAACAGAGGTAGAGATATTTTTGTGACGTCAAAGTCTCTTTAGTATACTCTTCAACGTCCCGACGAATGGACCTGGACGTGTGTGGACGTGTGGAGCTTTGTCTGAGCAGCCGTTGATGTCGGCGACCGAGAGAGGGTTAAGCTCCTCAGACTCTTAGCAGGCTATAACGCCACGTTGTGTGCCGCGTTTCATGGCTTGCAAAACAGCGCATTTTCTCTAATAGTGATCAAATGGAATAGATTACTGTGTGGAAGATCATATACGACATATTGCAGCTTTGGAACAACAATAAATAATTGATGACGATTTTTGGTTCACTACCTCTTTTAGCAACAACAGATCACGGAAACATAGGGTACAATATAATAGTTTTGCAGTTCATCATATGATATTACTAATGCAGTTCATATATTTGAACTCTAGTCATACAGAAACCATTTGAAAATTCCACCAGAAGATAAACTTGCCTGATTACATTCACTAGCAGTCAAGCTGCAAGCATTGTTTGTAAGTCAAGCAATTATTTGTTTAGTGAGGTGTGCTGTTCTGAGATAGAAGTGAAAATGAAAGTGGTTTGGTGTAAGTGGAAGTTGGTATAACACTGTTTATCACATTGTTTGACATGTAGTGACTTATGCAGTGCTATCACTATGACAATATGCTACGGTAGCGCTCTGCTAGGACACCGCGCTATCATGTTTTTTACGCCTGTGGATAACTTTCCAACATTTTGCATACACAATCACAAGAAACTATCTATTATCTACTATTATCTATTATTTGAAACTTTGAGGTTACACCTTTCCCTCACAGTTACATATGCCTTTTCCAAAAAGTGAATAAGAAGTGTGTGCTGTTCTAACACCAACCACGGCTCTACCCTCTGATCTCCAGACACCAAGGTGGGCTGTGTGTTTGGGGGGAGCTGTGTGCTGCCTTGCCGCTTCCAGCCAAACGGGGATATGATCTTTCACTGGGGCGAGATAAGTGG
The DNA here is from genome assembly GCF_902167405.1 of Gadus morhua. Lineage (NCBI taxonomy): Eukaryota > Metazoa > Chordata > Actinopteri > Gadiformes > Gadidae > Gadus > Gadus morhua. The sequence continues at coordinate 21,023,710 of NC_044070.1, read as the reverse complement.
GAAGAAGCTTCAGGTCCACTCGTACTACGATGACCAGGACCAACTGGGATACCAGGACCCTCTCTACAAGGGAAGGACCTCCCTGTTCAATGACCAGATCTCAGGGGGCAACGCATCCCTTGGTCTGGCCAGGGTGAACCTCCAGGACCAGGGCAGGTACCTGTGTTACGCCAGCACTTCACAGAACAACCAGAGAACCTTCGTCACCTTGACTGTGAGAGGTGAGCTCAATTTCTATTTGTATAGGATTCCATCCTATACAAATAGAAACGTTGTATTGAGCAAACGTTTATGGCAAGCCGAATTGACATTTATTAACTAAGTTTGACTATCCGGAATTTACTTTGTAGATATCAACAACTTCATTCAAGATATCTGTTACGTAGTTGTGACTAGTCGAAACGATAGTTAGAGATATCTGTAATTCAGTTTTGACTAGGCGAAACTGAATTACAGATATCTGCAATGACTTCACGGAAAACGACATTCAACTCGTCACACATCTTAAATGACAATTGCAGATATCTGTAATTCAGTTTCGCCTAGGCAGAATGAAAGTTAAAGATATCTCAAACGTCATTTGAGTGTTGGGCATTACGTTTTAGATATCCAGAAATACGTAATTTCCCCTTGCCGCCATAATCAAAGAAGAAGTGGGTTCATTTCCGAATGGAATAAGAAAGGAGCAGTCATGGCGTTGGCTGTGATCGAAAAGATCACGAGAAAATGCCATGAAATTGAACAAGCCCACACACAGGGGATGTGTGGAGAGAGAGAGAACGTCGTTCTATTGAAAGCTGTCAAAGAAATCTCGGAAGAATTGAATATTTGATATCACCGGAGACCAACGAACTCAAACGCTGTTTGGCTGAAGTGAAAAATCTAGTTGGCACACATTTCCAGGCTGGGGAAGACCGAAGTTTCTCTGTCGGTCGCATTCGTTCAGGTGTGTCCGTTTATCACTGCATTCATAGGCCTATATGTAAGGGATAATGTAGAACGCCGGTCATTATCGGGAAAATAAGCCCCGACAGGGCAAACAGGACACCGACGCGCAGCGGAGATAATTGCTTCGCCCTGAGGCCCAGTGCTCTTACTGTCCTGTCGAATAAAGGCAACTTGTTTAAAATAAAATAAATAAGTTGCCTCCAATTCTTATGAAAGTATACTAAATATAGCCTATATTAAAGCTAAAGCTATAATGTCATATTACAGTGATAAAACGATATTTTACCTAGGCTAACTAAAACGCTATAACTATGAAAAGCCTGTCTGTTTGCAAGATGTACCCAGCTAACAAAATGACGTCCCCTAGGACGTCCCCTGAACGTCCCCGAAAGTTATAAGGACGTCGCAAGGGGAACGTCCCCACAACGTCTTTTTGTAGGGTTCCCTAAAGGTCCCGGGGACGTCGCAAACAAACGTCCCCGGGACGTCCCCGGTACGTCCCCATGACGTCCTTTTGTATGGTTCCCTAAAGGTCCCGGGGACGTCGCAAACAAACGTCCCCGGGACGTCTATGTAACGTCCTCACAACATTTAGGGGACGTTCAGGGGACATCCCCAGATTTTGGTAGCAGGTCATGCTTTGGACCTTCATATATGCAGGATCAATTTCTCAACCTAGTCACATGCATTTAATGGATATTTTTCTGTATACAAAGTATATATGCATATTAACTAGTAAATGTAGCCTATAGTGAAAAAACTAAACTAAATGTGTTCACTCAACAATGTTATTTAACTTCTTTATTTAAAATAAATCTACTTACAGTATAACAGGCTGTATTGTGTATGTAACTTATTATGTATATGCTTATAGAAGAAAAAAACACTGTTTTAAAAGTATAAACAAATTCTTTATTTATGGGTTAAAGCCTGGATTGACTCCTCTCCCTCCTCCTCCTCCTATTCCTCCACTTCGTCCTCCCCCTCCTCCTCGTCCTCCACCAGGTCGTCCGGAATCAATACCTGCAACAATTAGCTACAGTTAGACAACAGAGCAATTTTACCTGCTTTTAGTGAGAATTATGATGTAATGTAATGCATTAGTATATTAACATAAAAACATCCGATAATGGAGGATTCACATGGAGTAACTGCAGAGCAAATGCGAACATTAAGGCTTCAAGAACATTATTATGAAGAGTTTGCCTGATCTGATCTGCTATCATTTTATCCCATTGTAACGACCTAGCCGGTGACATAATCATGTCGAGCCATTAGTTGAAGGTAGTTTTAATGAACCAAAAACCAGGTCACTGAAACCCGTAACGTTGTAACAACATTGTCACCAACAGCTGGAAAACCGGACCAAAACAAACCCCAGTTACCCCGGCAACCCCCAACACGGTCTCACTCGCGTGCAGGCCCCCACCCTCCTGTTCTTCCAAGGCCCTCCCCCAGCTGACCTAATGATTCGCCCCCACGCTGATTGACAAGAAGAACATTACAATACATGCACATAGAACAACTGGCATAACGGACAACGAAATATAATGTAACACATAACACACAAACTATTTAACTGTCCCAGGGTCGCTACAATATATTCGTTAAAAATATTGTACAAAATCTCAGACGAATCAACAAGCGGTACTCTTCAACCGTGTGACGCCATCGTAACAACGTAGGTCGACTGGTGCGTGCGCACGTTAATAGCGACGATAACCTTGATAACGTCGTGGCAGTTTGTGACCAGCCAGTCACACAGCCAGTCACATGGATTTGTCGCTGCCTCGCCCTCAAAAAATTTGATAATTTCCTCACTTGGATTCAACAAAGGGTAAGTGGCCTTATTAGTTATTTTCTTATAACAATTGATCTCAAACCGTATGTAGGTCAATAGAGCTTGCTAGCTGAAATATCACGTGTGAATGCAAATAAATCGTATGCTAGCTAGCTGAAATATGACACGTGTGAATGCAATAAATCGTGTGCTGGGCTAGCTAGCTGAAATATGACACGTGTGAATGCAATCTTGTGAATGCAAAACAATACAAAATGTTAATACAATCGATGCAAACGAAATTGTAGGCCAATAGAGCTAGTGAGATGTGAAATAAATGTGAAAATATACTTCAGACAGTGAACGTCTCATTCCGTCCATTCAACAAACAAGTCATCCTATTTAGCGCAATTCCACAGTTATTCAGATGAGGTGAACGAGAAGAAAGGTGATTTTTTTTTTTTTAAGTGCACAGATGTCTCATTACTTTGTAAACCTAATGTAATCAATCTCAAGTACAAGAAAGTATAGTTTAGATTTTGGGGACATGATAAATGTCGAACAGTAATTTTTAGAAAGGCCATGCAGAGACCGTAACAGATTGGCGCATGGGCAGAGATCCGTTGCTCAGCAGCATCCTTGTGATCTGGTCAGTTCGCGGCAAAACACCAGAGGAGTCTGCACGGTTTTAGTTTGCTTGTTACTGACAGTTTAATTGGTAGAAGTTAGTCCTGTAACATATTATTCTTAGACATGTTTTTGCGTCACTGCGAACCGTAAGTCTGTTTTCTTCCTATTATATAATGTACGCGATAATTCCGTACTTAAATGACGTTAGTTTAGTTAGCAGCTAATATGTAAGTGTTAGTTAATATGTGGAGATGTATGTCTGGCTACTCTAAACGAAGTTTAGTTGAACTGACGCACGTTAATGGCAGTTAAATTATAATTAGAGATTACCAAAATGGATTTAAATGACGATGTAGATGGCAGTATAGTCATATAGTAATCACCACTATTTCCTTTTATTACCTATTTGCTGTGTGTCAGAGATATGTATATATTAAGCCTTTATGTTAATGTTATTTATGCATATTTAAGCAATATAGCACGAGTGGGGTGGATAAGGGATAATCCCACGGGTAGTGTTCGGAGGCCGAGTTGCGTATAGGCAACAACACACGTGGAATTATCCTAACCTACCCCACTCCCACGAGTGTTATATTGCTTTTTTTTTTTAACAATTCTACAGTCAACAAATTAACATTTCAATACGAAGTTATTGATTAAAAATGGTTTATTTCGCAATTGTTCCTCTGCAACAAAAAATAGTTATTGTCAACGTCCTGGTTTGGAATTATAAGAATTTTGAATTAACGGTTGTAATCAATGCGCTATAATTTCATCATTTCTAAGTATTGAATTTTGAGGAAAGCTAAATGACAAAAAGTGTAAACAACTGTGTAAAGTTAGTAATTATTTTCAAGAGCAAACTTTTTGATGTATATATATATTTTTTTGTCTTTTCCAGACAGTGAGAAAGATCCCTCATCCTCACCCCTGGAATATCGATTGTGGAGGTCGTCATGAACATTTAAAAATTCACATGGAGTAACTGCAGAGCAAATGCAAAGAACAGTAAGTGATGTAGGCTAGGTAGCCTAGCTCTGAATAATTGCCAACAAACTAGTTTGACCAACTAACAAACTATTACTATTATGTGGTTGGATTCCAGCAGCTGATACACCAGCCATGCCTTCATCATCGACCCTGACAGGTGTGATGATAGGTGGTGAAGGGACTGCAAAACAAGAAGACATTTAAAAACCTCTGTCCTTCCTGGCCTGGACTCCACAGCCTCCATGACTCTACCATTGCCATTTCTGGGGGGGGGCGATGCTGCTGCCAGGTTTGTCAGTGATGGTGACTGAGGCGTGTCACGTGCATATGAGCAGTGGGCTTGCCGCAGGCTTGGAGAAATGAGCATGCACCCCCCCCCCCCCCCCCCCCCCCCCCTCAGATGTCCTTCCTGGCCTGGACTCCACAGCCTCCATGACTCTACCATTGCCATTTCTTAGGTCCTCGTGCATCCTTTCCTCCTCTCCATACCCTCCAGGAAACTGAAAATCCCCCCCCCCCCCCTCACAAGTAAGGAAAGGAAGAGGCAAATGCACTGTCCTCATCACCATCACAGGAATCCTCTGATGGTACATCCACCTCCACTCCCAGGGCTATCATCACTTCAAAACTATTTGACCCCTCACAATCTCTCCCCACACCACCCCCCTCACAATCACCCCCCCCACACCACCCCCCTCACAATCACCCCCCCACACCACCCCCCTCACAATCACCCCCCCACACCACCCCCCTCACAATCACCCCCCCCACACCACCCCCCTCACAATCACCCCCCCACACCACCCCCCTCACAATCACCCCCCCACACCACCCCCCTCACAATCACCCCCCCCACACCATCACCCCCCTCACAATCACCCCCCCCACACCACCCCCCTCACAATCCCCCCCCACACCACCCCCCTCACAATCACCCCCCACCACCCATGGTTGGCGCCGAAAGTACCATTTCAAGTTGATTGGAAAGACACATCGCCGCCGAGGGCGGCGATCGGCCCGAGGTGTGGTCATGGGGAGAGAGAGACAGGGGTCACAATCTCCCCTCACAATCACCCCCCTCACAATCACCCCCCCACAACCACCCCCCCACAACCGCCCTCTCTGCTGAATGAACTGGTAAACCTCTTGATAGGTCATCCGTCCATCCCAGAACCACTTTATTTTCTATTTTCTGTTCATTTGACCACTTTGTAACTTGTTCAATTCAAAGCATTAATAAAGAATGTGATTTGAAATTCCCTTGTTGCGTCGTGCTGAGAGCTGGGCTGCGACAGTATGTATTGCCTGGTGGTTTACATACAGAATATCCCATATTAAAATGTATATTAAATTGTGCATGGTTGACGTATGTAGTGCAGTTAAAATAATTAAAAGTTATTTTAAATTGTAATGGACAGCTGATCATATGTTTGGATAAGTGTATATAATATGTGTATATACCTGGTTTGTTGATCTGCGGTGGGGAGCATGTTTGAGGGTAACCGCAATGGCCTCCTCCACCTTCTGGCAGTCCACATTCGGAAAGGTACGGCTGCAGGCACCTAAACAAAAATATTCATATGACTGACCTAGTAATGGTGGGACAAGTGTAATCAAGGGAAATCTCCATTACCGCCCAAGGAGGTTATGTTTTCATTGTGGTTTGTTTGTTTGTCTGTATTTGCCAGCAGAGTAATGGAAAAACTGTTATACAGTGTACTAGGGATCGACCGATATATATATATATTTTTTTTTTTACTTTTGTTTGTTCATCTACTTGTTCTTACTTGTTCTACCTCACCTGTTTTTACTATTTGTTAAATAATGTTTTTTATATTGAAGTTCAATAAATGTTCCTTTTTTTAAATTGAGACTTGTAACATTTGTTATCAGTGTAATTTTTATGATTGAGGGAGCAAAAGCAGTATCGGCTCTAAATATCGGTATCGGCGTATCGGCTAAGGCTGATGAAAAAATATCGGTATCGTATCGGCCCTAAAAAAATCTATCGGTCGATCCCTACAGTGTACTATTTAAAGCATTGTAGCCTACAGTGAATGTTTAGCACTTGAATGTGCTGCAATATATTTTTTGATGAAGACTATACGTGTGTGTGTGTGAGATTTAACTTACGTATCACCACGTCATAAATTAATAAACTGTGGAAGGGTCTCTTCCCCTTTCTCCCCTTTAAACTGAACCCCTTCCACAGCTCATTAGTGCCGATTTTTCTCAGCATCCTTCGAACCCCATCCCCGACATTGCTGCCTCCAAGAAGGCTCAGGTGCCGAATCTAAAGAAATAAAATAATAAAAATCACCTCAAAACCATTTCATTTCAAACAACATATTTGACACATTTAACAAGTTGTACATATTTATGTTCTATTAAAGAATGTGTCCCAGCAATATAAAGAGAAAAATAAACTTAGACTAGGTCTATTGGTTTCTTGGTCTAATTTCTAATATTCCAGGACATACCATTTTCTTTTTAAAAGAGCGGTCTGCAATCTTTTTGCAGAGGTCCTCCAAGTCTGCGAGGTTTTGACATGGACCCTCTAACATGTCCTCTTCAGCTGCCTCAGATGTCCTTCCTGGCCTGGACTCCACAGCCTCCATGACTCTACCATTGCCATTTCTTATGTCCTCGTGCATCCTTTCCAACTTCAGCATAATCCTCCTCTCCATACCCTCCAGGAAACTGAAAATCTCTGTGGAAACAAGCATAATAATTAACATTACAATCGAGATTCATTAAATGCTTCCTCAGTCGTTGTAATAATCAATGGGAAGGGATGACTTTTTCAAAGATACCTTTGGAGACTGTATCCGTTCCATCTTGATGGTTCCCTAAAACCAAATTATTTCAATAATCAAGTCATTGAAAATGTAAATGCAGGGCTAAACTGGGAACAGGTACAAATAGGTTTATATAGTGTAGCTATGTGTCTGTATTAAGGTACCTTGAAAGGCCTCATAGGTTTCTCCCCCGATGGTGGAGGATTCACATGGAGTAACTGCAGAGCAAATGCAAAGAACAATAAGTGATGTAGGCTAGGTAGCCTAGCTCTGAATAATTGCCAACAAACTAGTTTGACCAACTAACAAACTATTACTATTATGTGGTTGGATTCCAGCAGCTGATACACCAGCCATGCCTTCATCATCGACCCTGACAGGTGTGATGATAGGTGGTGAAGGGACTGCAAAACAAGAAAAAGAAACAGTTGGCAAACAGAATTAACAACTTTTTTGTTTTTCAACCATAGCTACTATTGCAAATACTTACACGCAGGCCTTCTTGGCAACACTCCAGGTTTTATTGTTCTTTTTTTTTTTTTCTTTATTACTTCTTCCTCATCTTCATGAGGCATGTATGAAAAGAAAAAAATTAAAAACATGAGTCTTACAATATATTCAACAGAGAACTCATATATATATATATATACGTATAGACACATAATTACCGTCACTATCAGGCTCCTGGTACCTGGCAGGAACGTTTATCCTCCTCGAATTTATTTCCACCGTTTCCACCTGAGAGGTGTCTTGCCCCTTTCTTGCCCTCTCCCTGGCCAGGCTGTAGCTGTCTGTTAATGGAAAGGTGCAACAATTAGAATTTAAATGTAAATTACAGATATGCTATCAGTCAAAGGCGATTCTAGGTTTAAATTGTTTTATTTTATTTATCATTCGAGCACAACAAATGTATTTGTCATTATGGGGGTGAAACACATCTTACCTGTTGTAGAGAAAACGCCAACTTTGTACTTTTTCCAAAGTACCTTGTCGGGCAGAGCACAGCGTCTTACCAGAACGCTGGCATTATTTGCCGGCCAATAGCAATTCAGAACCTGTAAGATATTTGCAATTGTTGTGTATGCTTTTTTTTTGTATGACACCATGCAATTTATGCAATTTTCAATGAGTTGCCTTACCCCATTGCTCTTCTCCAACCATAATGATGGTGCCACATCCACCTCATTTTCCTCAAGAAAATGCACCACCGAAAACTTCAGACGATGAACCTGAAGTACAAAGACATTTTGATGGAAACTGGGGCGATGCTGCTGGCAGGTATGTCAGTGATGGAGACAGAGGCGATGCTGCGGCCAGGTTTGTCAGTGATGGATACTGGGGCGATGCTGCTGCCAGGTCTGTCAGTGATGGAGACTGGGGCGATGTGTCAGTGATGGAGACTGGGGCGATGCTGCTGCCGGGTCGGTCAGTGATGGAGACTGAGGTGATGTGTCAGTGATGGAGACTGGGGCGATGCTGCTGCCGGGTCGGTCAGTGATGGAGACTGAGGTGATGTGTCAGTGATGGAGACTGGGGCGATGCTGCTGCCGGGTCGGTCAGTGATGGAGACTGAGGTGATGTGTCAGTGATGGAGACTGGGGCGATGCTGCTGCCGGGTCGGTCAGTGATGGAGACTGAGGTGATGTGTCAGTGATGGAGACTGGGGCGATGCTGCTGCCGGGTCGGTCAGTGATGAAGACTGAGGTGATGTGTCAGTGATGGAGACTGGGGCGATGCTGCTGCCAGGTATGTCAGTGATGGTGACTGAGGCGATGTGTCAGTGATGGAGACTGGAGACTGGGGCGATGCTGCGGCCAAGGTAGAGTCTCATGAAAAGGAGTGGAGAATGGTAAAGAACACTCGTGAGCCATATTCCTCCTCAAACATGATTGCCCTTTGTTTGAGGCATATCTCTGATATCAGTTTCATGCTTGTGTTTCGGATGTTTGACCGTATTGCTCCATAAAGGCGAGAGTCACAGGGACTTGAGGTGTAGGGTTCAAGGTGGTTATACACCCTACAAAGGAACATTTGTGCGCCATCATTTTTTTCTGGGGTTGTTGACAATACCTCACAGCATGCTTTGTCATTTAGCATGTAAATGTTGTTTGGATGTTTGCTACTTACTTTGCCTTCTTTCTCAGTAAGTTCCCTCCTGAGACTTCCACCCTCATTCAGTCTTTTCACAATTTGGACCAGAGGACTTCTTCCCGAGCGGACCAGTTTTTTTAAATGGTGAAGATAATTCTCAAAGGGGAATGCACTGCAGTTGTCCAGGCAGCCAAATTTTTTAGCATCAGCAGCAAGGTGCAGCATGGAGTGGACGTTGTAGACTAGGAAGCACTCCCCATACAAAAACCTTCCTTGCTGTACAAAAAATGAGAGCAGTTCATGTGCATACGAGCAGTGGGCTTGCACCAGGCTTGGAGAAATTAGCATGCACATTGCAACGCTGAAAGCCATGAAATGCTCAAACAGGTCATCTTGAAGAACTCCCCTCAGGACTACCTTGCCAGTGTAAAGAGCAAACTGACGGAACTCTGTGGCCTTCCAACGCTCAAGATGTTCCAAACCCCTTGGCTTTCTTGCGAAATTGTTTGGAATAGCTGTCTTCAGGTGCTCAAGTCTCACACTCACCTCCTTAATCTGCCCTGAGGACATTCTTGTCTCCTTCTTTCCTTTTGTCCACAAAAGCAAAAGCTTCTTCATTACCCCAAGGCAACACTGGTGCATATAGTCCACAGGAAAGGATGTGACCATGTCAATAGAGAGGTTGGAGAAAGGTGATGTTTTTCCTTCATGGTGATGTTCCAGTTGAGTTACCTCTCTGAAGGATTGGTCAGTCCTCAGTGTGAGGTTTTCAACCTCTTGATAGGTCATCCGTCCATCCCAGAACCCCTTCTGTGTACACCTGTCACAACCAAAGTACCCCGAGTACTGCTTGATACACTTGACAAGTGCCTTCGCAGGAGCGTCACAAGTTATGCACCTTATCTGGACACGTATCACCTTGTCTCCCCACTCCAAGCCATTCTGCATCACGTTCTCCAATTTGCTGACAGTTTCGCTGATGAAGTTGAGGGAGGTTGGTTTGGATGACACCAAAGCCAGAGACAGGGGGAAAATAGATTTAGGTGACAAATTGATGCAGCAGAGAACAGGCCAAAGAGATTGGTTGTTGCTTTTAAAAAGAGGCAAGCCATCAACATTCAGGGAGATGTCTACACTGTCTAATTTTTCAAGCACTGCTTGGGGATACTTTTTAAGATGTTCCAGAATCTGCCCTCTAACATCAAACTGAACACACTGCATTCCAGACTCAGTCTCCACATCCACTTCATTGGTACTCTCCAACAAGGTTCTTGCAGTGGAAGGAAGCTCTGGATGACCATTTTTTTTCAGGACCTTCAATAAGGCATCCACAGCATTGTGTTTCTCTCCAAAATCAATGGCCCATTCTTTAAGTTGCTCCCTAAAGGAAGAGGCAACTGCACTGTCCTCATCACCATCACAGGAATCCTCTGATGTCTCCATTTGTTCCAACTCAGTCTCAGGGACAATGTTGGTATCGTCATGCAGCTGCTCTTCGATGGTACATCCACCTCCACTCCCAGGGCTATCATCACTGCACATCTCCTGATCATTGTGATTCTGCAGCTCATTTGGTTCTCCATCACATGTATTCTTTTTCTGGGCTCTTGACACCCTTGCCCAGATCCGGTTGTATTCTCGCCTCTGATCAGCTGACGACATCTGCTCAGTGGATACAGCCCTAAAATGGTGTGCCTTGAAAATTTTGAGCCACATTATAAAACACATTATATTTTTTTGTATTTGATTGAAGAGTGACAGTACTAATTTCAAAATAATATTAGTATTATCCTACCTTTTTTTTGAACATCTTAAGATCGTCAGATCTTCCAGCACTGTTTGCCATATCTTCAGAAAGTACATCCACCCGGAAATACAGAAGTTGCAAAATGAAAAAAAAATATAAATATATATAAATTGTTAAACTCTTGCCATTGAGAACTATAATGTATACATTTTCAAGCAACAAAATCATAGCAAAAAGCCAATATAACCATATGAGTAAATTGACACATTATTTTCTATATATATATATCCTGGTGGTTTTTATACAGAATATCCCATATTAAAATGTATATTGAATTGTGCATGGTTGACGTATGTAGTGCAGTTTAAATAATACAAAAGTATTGGAATTGTAATGGACAGCTTGTGGGTCATTTTGATAAAAGTAGTATTTTTTTTTTTGTCTAACTTAATTATCGTAGTTACGTGTCTGTAGGTTATGTAGCCTGTTCAGAGTTTCATTAAACTATGCACTGGAAACTTGTCGGTTCTACTTGCTGCTGACTGAGCACAGTAGGCCGCTTGCATCGTTTTCTATCACATACATTTCCAACATGAGGTCCATAGTAAAAATAAACCAAGGAGTGCATGTTTGATCGATCGTCATTAAAGCTGACTTGATACGAATGTAGCAGCTACGTTATTAAACTAGTGATCAGATCCAGCCTTGTGTGGTTGCTACAGAAACGAGTTACCTACAGCTGAGCTAACGTTATTCACCGTAGTTCTAAAGGGAACTACTTTTCGAGGGAGATGAACTTAAACAGAGTATACATTTAATAAGCATGCAATACGAATAAGAAAAAGGCTAATTATTAAAGTATTTGAATTGTTTTATTATGTTGGCCGGCGCGAAGTAGAATAAACTGAATAATCACCTCAAGGCAGGGCAATAAACAGTTTGATATGCCCGGCTCGCGGAAGGTTACCGCCCTCGACTTCGTCTCGGGTAGTAAGCCGTCCGCGAGCCGGGCATATCAAACTGTTTATTGCCCGGCCTCTCGGTGATTATTCCTTACTTATATCACTGCTCTTTTCATCACAAAAATGCCATTACATCTTTATTACAGGCAGCATTACATAGGAGCAACACGACTGGCGCTCCACTCGGCTCTCCACTCTGTTCGACGTAGCAACAGTAACTAAGAGAGCATGCGCGTCTGAGTCCGTAACCAGGACAACAATGTCAAATGGCAAAGGCAGCCAACTGTCATTCTGATGCTTTTCTCGCTTAACGTCTTGTGGCTCTTGTCAAAAAGTAACTAGCTTTTGAGCTACTAGACTATAGCAGTAGTCTTCACCTGTCCAAAAGTAGCCAATTCAGCTGTTTTTGTATTTTATATATCCTTAATGGGGCAACACAACTGACGTGTAGGCATATTCCTACTTAGTGCTATCGATAACATTGTTTATACGCGTGTGTCGCGACATCTCAATTTAGCCGACTTCTCTTCAGTTTGAGCTAGTTGTACAGTTATTAATATCGATATTCATAGCTATGGCATTTTCACGTTAGATAAACATACAAATACATAGATACAGGTAGAACGTAAATTTGTATTAAAATGTATTTACCTCAAATGATGTCCTTCGGGTGTCTGTCCTTCCCACCTTCACAAAAAACTAATCTAAACTATTCAACTATAACACTATACACTATACTAATAACACTATACACTAAACTACACTATAACATAACACAATAACAACTAAATAACTAAACTATCAATACTAAAACTTAAGTTAAATATATATTTACACAAAATGATTATAAAACGGTACTTTTACTAGCTGGATGTGGGATCAAAAAATTGCTGTCTCTCTCTCTCTCTCGACGTCTCACTCTACAACAGGGTTCACGAGCGTTGATAGGGACCCAACCAAGTAACCAGGCAGGTCCACGAGACGTCATGTCAGAAGTCACGAGCAGCCAGGGAAGTTTCTGGAACGTCCGAGTGTCCCTCGAAAACTTCTAACATAATGTAATTTCATAACCAACCAGGGACGTTGCTGGAACGTCCCGAATGTCACCCGAAAGTTTTTAATATAATGTCATTTCATAACCAAACAGGGACGTTGCTGGAACGTCCCGAATGTCCCCCGAAAGTTTTTAATTTAATGCCATTTTCTTAACCAACCAGGGACGTTGCTGGAACGTCCCGAATGTCCCCCGAAAGTTTTTAAAATAATGTCATATCATAACCAACTAGGGACGTTCCTGGAACGTCCCCTGAAAGTTTAAAATTAAATTACTAATTGTGACATTTTAGGAACTTAAATAACGTCTAAACAACGTCCTAAGGACGTCCTAAGGATAACGTCGCGGTATAACCTATAGGGGACCAAACAGGGACGTCCCCGAACGTCCCCAGGACGTCCCTTGTTAGCTGGGTATATCCTCACACAAATGTATTAACCTATGTTTAGCAATAATTGTTTATATTTATTAATTTACTGTATGTATCCATGTGCTTACTAGAGCAATCATTAAATGTATTGGTCTTACTGTTATGTCCACTGGTCACAGCAATAAATACAGTATTTTTGCAAACCCTAAAGCCTCTCCACACCCAGGGTAGCCTATTGGCCTATTCATTAACAATATGCAATTTCAATGCATGTTTGATATGCATGTTTACATATATATTTAGCAGAAAAGGCCCAAGTAACAAATGTGTACAAAGTTACACATGTATTAAAAAAAAATGGCGGGTTGAAATCGGGCTCGGGCTCATAATTAGTTTATGTGTCGGGCCGGGCTCGGACAGAACGTACACGGACTTGGGCCGGGTCGGGCTTGATTTTCTGGGCCCGATCTAAACTCTAAGCTGAATTAACGTTACACTTGCATATGTATGAGGCTGTAGTCAACCCAGAAAAACAAAAGATAGGTTAATATATTTAACAGCTACCCCAAACTTCACAGCTACCCCGAAATGGCCAAACTTACCCCGAACTCCAGGAACTTGACGGCGAAATAGTCTTCTTGTTGAAGAGAGTAATCGGGAATCCTCATTGCTCGCTGCCAGCTCCTGCCTGGCACGGGCCGCAGCGTTAAAAAGACGGTTAAAAACCCCGACTCCCTCGACCTCCGGCTGCTCTGACATGGTGCTATATGGAGCGATGTAATCAGTGTGAATGATGATTGAACGAGGAGATGCTCCGCTCCCGCTTAAAGTAAACGGTCCCATAATTTGTCATTACAGATATCTGAAACGTCATTACAGATATCTGAAACGTCATTTCGCCTAGTCAAAACTCGAATTCAAGATATCTTTAATTCAGTTTCGCCTAGGCAGAATGAAAGTTAAAGATATCTACAATTGTAGATATCTCTAATCAAAATTCCTTTCAAGATGTCTATAACTTGATATTAGATATCTACAACGTCATTTCGCCGAGTCGTAACTCCAGTTAGAGATATCTACAACGTCATTTTGACTAGTCGTAACTCCAGTTAGAGATATCTACAACTTAATTTCGCCTGGTCAAAACTTAATTTAAGATATCTGAAAAGTATGGCAAGCCGAATTGTCATTTATTAACTAAGTTTGACTATCCGGAATTTACATTGCAGATATCTGCAATTCAGTTTCGCCTAGTCAAAACTAACATTTCGGATATCCGCAACTACATTCCTCCTATCCGCAATTGTCATTTCAGATATCCACAAAGACATTCCTCCTAGGCGAAATTACGTCATTTTCGCCATTCATGTCTATGGGGTTTCTCATTGCGGATATCTACAATTCAGTTGCGGATATCCACTTTGTGATTTACGGATATCTGCAACTGAATTGTAGATATCTGTAATTCCAGTTTGAGATATCTACAATTTGATTCTGACTAGTCATAATTCCAGTTCAAGATATCTTTAATTCACCTCAATTCAAGATATCTACATGTCCCTTTTCAGATATCTTAAATTAAGTTTTGACTAGGCGAAATGAAGTTGTAGATATCTCTAACTGGAGTTACGACTAGTCAAAATGACGTTGTAGATATCTCTAACTGGAGTTACGACTAGTCAAAATGACGTTGTTGATATCTATTATCAAGTTATAGATATCTTGAAAGGAATTTTGATTAGAGATATCTACAATTGTAGATATCTTTAACTTTCATTCTGCCTAGGCGAAACTGAATTATAGATATCTTGAATTCGAGTTTTGACTAGGCGAAATGACGTTTCAGATATCTGTAATGACGTTTCAGATATCTGTAATGACGTTTCAGATATCTGTAATGACAAATTATAGGACCGTTTACTTTAAGCGGGAGCGGAGCAGCTCCTCGTTCAATCATCATTCACACAATTCACTGATTACATCGATCCATATTTTCTCGTGATCTTTTCAATCACAGCCAAGGCCATGACTGCTCCTTTCTTATTCCATTCGGAAATGAACCCACTTCTTCTGTGATTATGGCGGCAAGGGGAAATTACGTATTTCTGGATATCTAAAACGTAATGCCCAACACTCAAATGACGTTTGAGATATCTTTAACTTTCATTCTGCCTAGGCGAAACTGAATTACAGATATCTGCAATTGTCATTTAAGATGTGTGACGAGTTGAATGTCGTTTTCCGTGAAGTCATTGCAGATATCTGTAATTCAGTTTCGCCTAGTCAAAACTGAATTACAGATATCTCTAACTATCGTTTCGACTAGTCAAAACTACGTCACAGATATCTCTAACTGTCGTTTCGACTAGTCACAACTACGTAACAGATATCTTGAATGAAGTTGTTGATATCTACAATGTAAATTCCGGATAGTCAAACTTAGTTAATAAATGTCAATTCGGCTTGCCATAGAAAAGGGACATGTAGATATCTTGAATTGAGGTGAATTAAAGATATCTTGAACTGGAATTATGACTAGTCAGAATCAAATTGTAGATATCTCAAACTGGAATTACAGATATCTACAATTCAGTTGCAGATATCCGTAATTCACAAAGTGGATATCCGCAACTGAATTGTAGATATCCGCAATGAGAAACCCCATAGACATGAATGGCGAAAATGACGTCATTTCGCCTACGAGGAATGTCTTTGTGGATATCTGAAATGACTATTGCGGATAGGAGGAATGTAGTTGCGGAAATGTTAGTTTTGACTAGGCGAAACTGAATTGCAGATATCTGCAATGTAAATTCCGGATAGTCAAACTGAGTTAATAAATGACAATTCGGCTTGCCATAAACGTTAGCTGTTTGAGTTTCGTGTTTTAATCCGATACCATGTCGTTGCAGCTCCTGTTTCGAGAGTGGACATTCGGCTAGTGAACAACACTGTCACCTGTAAGTCTGGAGGAATCTACCCAAGACCAAAGCTCACCTGGTCTGTCATTCCTCGCCCGGCTACTGTCCTCCAGAACCCAACCGTGGTCCATGAAGATGACCAGGGACTCTATGACATAACTGGCTCCTTAAGAACTGTTTACAGTGACACAGAATCGACCTACAGCTGCTCAGTCCACAATGAACACAGTGCAAAGAAAGCCACGATGAGGCCACACCGTAAGTCTTTGAATATCAGAATGACAACAGTCAGAAGTAAATTGAAGATTACATGGTGCGATCCAATTTGTAATGGCCTCTAATCGGAAACAAAAGAGAGTACTGCTTCGTACCTTGTTGTGAAAATATTTAAGTTTGCAACATCAAGTCTTTTCGCATAAAAAAAATATTTTTTTTGTTTGGATTTCTGGTCTGGGATTTGCCTTCTCCATTGGTCTGGAAAGGGAAAATGGTGACATTGGTCATTTTCTCCACAGATTTCATGACAATATCTTGCAAAAGTCTGACCGTCTGTCCACTCGTGTGTCTATCTTCATCAGCTCCAATGCAAAGTGCTCCAAAGAGTGAGGTGTTACTCCCTTGTGAAGCCTCGGGGCTCGATGACATCACCTGGACCTTCAACCACAACCAGACCATCCTCAGAAGACAAGCAGGACAAGAGAAGGTGGTGGAAACAGAGTGGCAGCAGCATGTAAGAGACCTGTCTGAATCAGGCAGCCTCCTGCTGTATGTGACCTCATCAGCCCAGAGTGAAGGGACGTACAGGTGTACTCTCAGGTATGCAGACGAAGAAGACGTAACCCACATTGAACTGAAGATACTGGAGGACCCTATTGCAGGTAGGCTCTCGGTGAATATACAAAGGCAATCTGTGATGCTAAACCTTCTGTGGTCTGAAAGAGCGACATTGAGCAACAACACTTAGCTGATGCTTTGTGGGGTAAGGCAAGGGTGTCCGTTGTCTTCTTTACTGAACCATGTTCAGTTGGCCAGTAACTGATAAGCCACCTTAGACATTGGGTTTAAAACCTTGTTATCTAGGTCATGTTTAATGACAAGGTATTAGGATGTGTCTTGCTTTCATTGTTAGTGTTATTATTCTCATTCTTAGTAAAGAAATAATAATAAACATTTTCTTTTTCTGTTTCAGGGGGATCATATAGCACAGATTGGATCATAGTAGGAGTCATTCTTTATATTAGTATTAGTGTAATCATCCTCATCATCTTCATCTGTTTAGCTTTTAGAGGAAGGGTTTCTTTAAAATTTTCTATACAATTTTGTCAATCATTTTGCACATATATTTTTGTTCCAACTGTTTTATGCTGTTTCATACCATTTTTCATGTTAGTAATTACGTCAGTTATTCTATCAGTTTTCACATTAATTTATTTTCTCTATTTTCTCAAACAACCAAGTACTGAACACTCTCCTCAGGAGGTCCTTCCTCTGTCTGGGGCAGAGGGTTTAACCTCCTGACTGTATGACCCGTACCATCAGACACAGCAGGCCAGACTGGGTCGTAGGGGCCAGGATTAAACGTTCACATGTCATTTAGGGGAGCGTTGTTAGAGGGGCTGACCAGCTTCAGGGAAGAGGACAGTTGTCAGACTGACAATTGGATGGCAATCAGGGAGGCAACTTCAGCACTACAACTTCAGCACTACAACTTCAGCACTACAACTTCAGCACTACGGCAGGGACGTCCAAAGAGCACCCTTCCAGGGGTGCAGAGATGTGTATCTGGATGGATAGAGTTGAAGGAGTTCTTCTGCTTCAACAAACAGACATTGCTCACTGTGTATTTTATCTATGTCCCACATGGTGTTTTATAGTCTGCATGTTGATCGCATGGAAAAACAACTTGAGCTGCATTTTAATGGTGTAAAGGTTGCTCCCATGATTTTTTATTATCATTCATTTTATTTGCATTATAATGTCATATCAACCACTTTATATATTTTAGGGAAATATCTGTAAATTATATCATTTGTCTTTGCCTTCACTGCCTCACTGTGGTTGGGTGAAGCAAGCTTCACCTCAAACACAGGATGCCTCTGGTGGTGCACAGATTTGTAATGTTGTACCCATTAAGTTACATATATTTACATATACATTAGTTATATATATTTGAATCCTCTACTGCTTGTCATTTGAAGTCTCCCTGTGATTTTGTTTTCATCTATAAAACGTAATTCAAGAAATTTCCGAGATTTTTTTGAGAACAGAAAGAATCCTTGAATCAATGAACAATGATCTGAATCAATCCAAACTAGATATATGCTCTGTGTGACGGTCGGGATTATTGCCGCCGCCTTGTAAAGGTAACACAGTTCTTAGTCTGGAGAGGACTGAGTGGGACAGGATCTAGGTCCCCCACACCCAATGCCTATGGCTTCAATGTCCAGCTGAGTGAACACGTTGTGCACTGTTTAGCCGTCTAGATCAACGGTAGCTTCCTAGACAGGGTAAATTAGGGTTCAGGATGTCCTGAATGACCGCCTGAAGTGTGTGCAGTGTTTAGAAGTACCGAACCGACCTGACACCACCCTACTTTACTAAGATCTGACTAAACAGGTGAAGCGCCCCTACCCCCAGGTAAGTAGCCAAATACAAAATAAATAAAAAATGAAACAGCTTATTTTTCAGAGAAATGGTTCAAACGACACTTGCCAACGTTCAACACGGTGTACATACATTTGTTCCAATAAACAGTAACATTTAAACCGGAAAAACATACATCACATTTCTGTGCTAAATCACCATACGCACAAATCACATCTTATCTATATATATTATAACACACAACGGGCAAGAAAGACACACGAATACTGAACAGTTATTCGTGTGAACCAGCGCCGCTAATGTACAGTTCAGTTCAATGGGCGGTTGTGTGGGGTATATGCACGGAATGCACAGTGGTGCAATGTCCCTTCCAGTGCAGTGCGTGCGTGCGCGTTTGTGCGTGTGTGTGTGTGAACTAACCTGCGTTAGTTCGTTCAGTCACAGTTCGGGCTGCGCACGGTGTGTGTGGTTTCTGTATCGGCGTAAATGAGCCGGCCCTGGGCATAGGCAGTATAGGCAAATTCTAGGGGCGCCGTCATCCGCGGGGGGGCACCGAAAACGGGGGGAGAAAAAAAAAAAAATATATATATATATATATATATATATATGTGTATAAATACTACTTTTTTTTTACCAGTGCCATTACTACTATTATTTCAAAATATTATTTAAGCCCACAGCAACATAAAGTCATAGCAAAGACTATTAAATAATGGAGAAGCCTTTTTTCTGGGTGCCTGCCTGGCTCGTTACTCTGTACCTGCCCTCTGTGAGGGGGGCGGGGTCAAGAGGCCAGCTGCCTGAATCTGACCGGACCGTGACCCAGAGACGAAGAAAAAGATTAATGACACTGTATCGGAATTATGTCCAAAAGACTGAAGCCATCCGGCGCCCAAGGAAGGAAAAGAAGGAAAGAAGAGGAGGAAAAACGTGAAAAAGATAGAGGTACAGTAATGTCAATGTGATGAAGTGCATGAAATTAATAGTTTAATGCATCGTAGTTACCGTTGTTGGAGCAGAGTGTTAGCTTGCTAGCCTACTTCGGACGATAGCATTGTTTAATAATCAATAAATAGCTGAGTGTGTGTTAATGTTACTCCACCTTAAATTCATCAGGGACGTTTGGAAACCTAACGTTAGGCCTGTTCAGGTGTTATTTTACAGGTGTCTTTCCTGCTTATGTCAGTTAAAATGCTTTTAGTTGTCCATCGACTTTGTAATAGGGTGGTTGTAAGCATTTGGTTTTATGCGTCACAGTTTATGTTTGTTAAAGATTACATCAGTGTTAAAGTGCAGTTAAAGTGTATTACTGTTAATATTTCATACCTTAGCTTTCACATATCATTCATAGGCTATATATACATTAGCTTTCACATATCATTCATAGCCTATATATACATATATATTCATTTCACTGCACTTTACTGTTTTTTGCACTGTGGTTAGACTGAATTGCATTGCGATGACAATAAAGTTGAAAGAATCTCATCACATTTTCATTATTAGTCTATATTAGTCTCATGTATAGCACACCAAGCATCTGTTTTTTTATTAAAATGTAACATGCAATCGTCACATATACTTCTCTTCTCTCTTCAGATGCACTTTTAAAAAATGTCAGTACCACCCCAAGTGACACAGCATCAGGTGCTGCTGTCCCGTCTACCTCTGCACAGCCCTGATACATTATTGTATTTTTTTTACACTTCAGTTGAGTGCTTGTTTAATCTCTGGTTAGAACCAAACTAGATAAACCATACTACATTTAATTGTATTTACAATAATTTGAATCTGAACTCTATCCATTATTTTGCTTATGAATGCCTTTAGTAAACATCATGCATTTCTTTGCAGTATTTTGTGCATACCTTATTGTATGAGTGATTGTGGTAGAAATTAATGAGTATATTCTATGGTAAACCATGATTATTATGAGGTCTGTATATCTAATAGTGGAAAACACACGGTGCCTGGGAGTCTGGGTTCAGAACAGATGGTGGAACCCCTAAAAGGAGCAGGGAGCTACGGGGTTAAGGCATGCTGACCTCAGCCTAGTGTCTTGGGCTATCTTTGCTGACCATTTGCTGACCATTCAGGTCAAAAGGCCCACTATGCAACTTCGGGCATTTCTTCGCTGTTTTCTTGATTTTGGCACGCACATTTCTCTACACAGCGCCCCCTACAGCTTCGGAGGAGATATTTCACAACACTGTCGTAACAACTCGTTGACGACCCTTCCCCATGCACTTCTACGCGAGCCATGTGCATTTGTTTTCAAAGAAGCCGGCGAATGCGTGGAGCCATGTCCGAAGTAGATGTTCATAAAGTGTAGGCAAGGTTATACATTTTTAAAAGGGTGTATTTGTATTGCAATAAACATAAATCCATCCTTTTTTATAGTTGACGGGGAGAATTTATATCCTAGATTATAATTGTTTTATTTTAGGTTGAACAGAACAATCAGTGTAAGAGGTTTGGCCAAAATAATAATCTAAACAAACAAGAACCTGGATTCGGGGATTCAGTCTGTATCTGGGGGACTAGACAGACGAACAGCAAAACACCCATGGAAACAAAGGTGTTTATATGGTTGCAACCAAGCAAGCTAGAAACATACAGGGCTCACAACAAAACGGTCGAGAAAACAAGAATACCACGAAGACAAAGGCCACCCAAGGGTACTTTCAATTTCAAAAGCAACACGGCCGAGTCGGCGTCTGATTTGCAGTCTTCTTTTTCTTTCAGTTCACGCTATTCCTGAAAAGCTTGCCCAATGTTTACTCGTGTCTGGCCTCTCTGCCGGTCAGTCTCCCTTTTCTCTTCTTCTGTTCCTCCGACATTGGGTTTCTCTGTCTCTTTTTAGTCGGCTGATCTATGATAAATATAACAATCCCTTAGTGACTTCTGTTTATATCGAGCCGGTTCCGTGTTTGGGGGTCTGTGCCGTAAAGCAATTCGTTACTTTG
The DNA here is from genome assembly GCF_902167405.1 of Gadus morhua. NCBI lineage: Eukaryota > Metazoa > Chordata > Actinopteri > Gadiformes > Gadidae > Gadus > Gadus morhua. The sequence goes on along the minus strand of NC_044070.1, from coordinate 21,001,849 downwards.
CGAGACCCGAGACTCCCGCGAGAGTGGGCGGCGGGTCGCCGGCAGAAACATATTCCTTCTCTCCGCCAAGATGCGCAAGGGTGAGTCGAAACAACGAACAATCGAACAAAAATGTATAATAGAACCATCACAATGACTCTTAGCCTGTTATATTAAGGTAAATCAAGCCAAACAAGTTGCATAGTTCCCCTTTCACTCGTGTCGGATCTCTTTTCTGGTCCATTCTTCTTTTGTTCCACCGACGGTCGCCTCTTGGGTCCCTTATCAGTCAATTGATCCATGATAGAGATGCACCGATTGCAAAATTCTTGGCCGATACCGATTTCCGGTTTTTAAGGAGGTCTGACCTGCCAAAACCGGTTTTTCCGATACCGATTTTCTAAGAAATAATTATAATCATATAATAGCAGTGATGTTGATAGGTTTTCAATGTAGTGAGTCCCCGGGACCCACAGGTGGCGAGTTGGGTGGGTCCCTGAGAAATTCAATGGGTCCCGACTCCCCAGTTTAAAAAATGTGTTTCTTTTTTATTATTATTCTATTTCTTAAATTAAATTAATAGTGTTAAACTCAATACATGAAATTGTCATCTGAAAAGTGCAGCCATTTGTATGTGGTGAGCCACTGCTTCAGAAAAGTTCGCTTTTTTTGGGAGGAACATGTAGAAGGTTGAGGCACTTCTTCTGCAGTGGGCTCATCAGGCTCAGTAGAGGGGGAGGCAGAAGTAGGTACAGGCAATGTTGAGGTACTCTCTCTAGGCTGATCAGAGTCAGGGAGGAGTGCAGAGGTAGTGGGGACAGAAAATGCAGCTGCAATAGTTTGCTGACCTGCAATAGGTTTAATCTTTTTCTTTGGTGGTATTTTTGCGTTCTCTCTTCTCTGCCTGTTTCTCGAGAAAAACGGGATCTCGTTGGAAGCGCGATGTATGCGCAGGCGCCGTTTGGGCATAACAATATGGCGGCTGCCGTTCAATGCCGTTTTTTTTCGTATTTTTAATTGTTGAAATGAAATCAGCGGTGATGAGCTAGTTGTTTTGGTAGCGGCTAAATTAGCATGTCGCGATACTTTGTACAGGGGATCACGTCTGCGCCGAGTAGATGCGCAGAGGGTTGAAACAGCGCTTGTCCGGTCTGCTCACAAGAAAGTTTCTTTGGCCAGTTACTGTGATTAAACACGAGTTGTTTAATGTTCACAATGTATCGTTTTTCATGGGGAAAATGAGATGCGTCCCCGGGACGCATGGATAGTGAGTTTAGTGCGTCCTTTCAGATTTTAATGCGACATGTTTTCTTCCCGCGCTCTGGGCGCCTTGAGCTGCTACGCACCGCGCATGAGTTTGATCGGCCGAAAACCGGAAAATACGACAGTGACCGGCAGGTCACCGATTGTGGCCGATTGGATACAAAACCGGCTTTTTTAATCGGCGGCCGATTGATCGGTGCATCTCTAATCCATGATGAATGCAACAAATGCCTCGCAACTGGCTGTTTATATCTAGCCGGTGCCATGTTTGGGTGTGTGTCTGTGCCGTAAAGCATTTTCGAAACTACAATCTGACTACATTTTCGAGGATACTTCCGCTGCGTCACATCCGGATTGTGTCGGTCCAAACAGAGCAAGTTGCATATGCGCTTTTTCACTGGAGAGGCGACATGGGTAAATGACACACCCACCAATCGACCCAGAAATGGATGCAGAACCATCAGCATAACTCTCAACCTGCATACTTAATGTAATTTTGGCTAAAAAAGTTGCATAGTGGGCCTTTAAGATGGATTTATGACTGAATGGAGGCAGACACCTCAAGGAGAAGCCGCTCAGTTTGTGTGTATAAAGAGAAGCTGGAATCGATGTTCGAACAGTGACTCTATAGATCTACTCAGGCTGTTGTCGTTGTTGTTTTTCTTCACGATAAAGTCTTTTGTCAATTCTTGCTCCGGACCCCTCGTTTTATTTTACTCTCTCTCTCTCTTGAATTAGTCTAAGTGTTTATATCTCGATTAATCTTCAACATGATTCATTGTCACTTGTTTTGCAAGACTTTTTTTTTTACTGCAAAGTGTTTAATTATTAAAAGTTCTAACGTCTGCAGTATTTTGTGCATACCATATTGTATTTATGATTCATTGCTTGTTACTTGGTTTGTAATACGTTTCGTGTGTTTAATTTTCTATCTAAAATCAAAGACAAAGCAGATCCAAAGGGGTAGGGGGCGCCAGCAAGAATCTTGCCTAGGGCGCCAAATTGGTCAGGGCCGGCCCTGGAGGGACAGGTAACAGGCTGCAGCCCAGAGGACAGAGTGACCACCTGGTTCACCCACTTCCGTGATCTCCTCGGCACCAATCCGAGAGTGGATGGAGCTGAGGAGGAAATATCGGCAGGCCTAAGAGATCTCAAAATTGACGATGGCCCCTTTACAATTAGCGAGCCTGCAGCAGTAAAATCCACCCTGAAGCAAGGGAAAAGTGCTGGGCCAGACGGCCTTGCCCCAGAGGTCCTTAAAAACTGCAACCTGGACGACATCATCTTGGAGATCTGCAACCTAGCTCTGATGGAAAACATCAAGCCCGATATGTGGTCTCTATCCAACATCATCCCTGTGCCTAAATCTGGAGATCTCTCAAAGCCTACCGAGGCATCAGTCTGACATGTATCATCGCAGAGATGTACAACCGTATGATACTGAATCATATACAGGGAGCCATCGACACTCACCTGAGAGAGAACCAAAATGGCTTTAGAGAGGGGAGAGCTACCATATCCCAGATCCTAGCCTTAAGGAGGATCATCGAAGAGGTAAAAAAAGAACAACCTGACGGCGGTCCTGTGTTTTATTGATTTCAAAAAAGCTTTTGACTCAAAAAACAGAGAAGTGATGATGACCATTCTTGAGGCTTACAGTGTCGCACCTAACCTACTTCGGGCAATAGGTACCATGTATGAGGGCACAAGAGCAAGGGTGGTAACCCCAGTTCACAACTTTACTGAGTGAGCGGGGAATCAGACACATACGCACGGCCTTCTACAACCCTCAGGCGAATGGGGGTGTGGAGCGCATGAATCAGAGGGATTTCAGGTCTCAGCAGTACTCCTGCGGACCCTGCTGCACTACCGGGCTACTCGACATACTACAACGGACAGCTCACCAGCACTCTTGATGTTAGGGCGTGAGCTATCATTGCCCCTGGATCGCCTGCGTGTTCCGGCTCACCTTTTACATAAATAACTTTTGTTCGATTAAATAGTATTTTTCCTTCTCTTTATTAAAAATTTAAAATCACTATAATAGCAAATGTATCCGTAACTCGTGTTATAAATATGAGTCCAAAGACAATAAAAACACAAAAGACAATAAAATGACAGAAACTGGCAGCTGTAAAATATGTGTTAATGATTACCATAAGCGTGCACGTACTGCTTACATCATTACGTTACTATCAGCGGCAACTGGATAATGATGATGTGATATGTTGGGCGCGTGTGTTGGAATGTTCCAAAGCCATAAAGCAACATAGTGCGAAGCTCCGCTTGATCATTTAGAAAACGATACTCATAAATATCACAGCAGGCATGAGGTCTAATCAGTCCAGTTAAAGATTGTCGTGTCCCGGTCCTGTCAGCAGACCAACAACAGGTACAGCTGAGAGAGGACGACACAGACAATGACAGCGCTGGGCAGTGTTGTGATTCAGGCGGTCGTGTTACTGACGGGGCTGGTCGTCGTTCAGGGAGGTAAGCTGGACCGAATGTAAACCGTCTCTATGGCAAACCTATTATCAAGACTTCTTCTTTGTTTGGTTTGTTATGCTTGATATTTGGACTAGCAGCAGAACTCTATCTATCATTTTATTCTTAGGTTTTACTTGGAATGTTGAAAATGAATAGTAATAGGTAATATAATTTTTTTTATTGTACATTGATTAAATCTGAAACCTTCACTTCCTACTAGAATTACTGGATTCTCGTATAATTTTTGACCTCATTGGAACTGTGCTTATACAGAAACCAAAGCTGTCTAAAGATTAACCCAGGTTCTAAGGTGGGTCAGGTTGTGTGAGAGAAGGCGAAATAAAAGCAGGCCAGGGAAGATAACATGTGTGTTGCTGAACAAAAAAATAATAGATTGCTGAGGTCTAAAGGTCATGTTTTATGAGTGATTCAAGATCAATTAGTAGTGATTTATTAGCCGTTATCACCATAAGAGTATTACTTATGGACCTGCTTCTAAAGTTAATGAAGAGTATGCCTCCAACACCCCCCTGTTCTCTGATCTCCGGAACCCCAAGTGGGCTGTGTGTTTGGGGGGAGCTGTGCGCTGCCTTGTAGCTCCAAGCCAAACAGTGATTTGATCCTCCACTGGATCAAGATAAGTGGGAAGAAGCTTCAGGTCCACTCCTACTTCTCTTCGTCGTGGTGGTGTAATGTATAGGAGCACTAACTACCCTGTGCAGTGCTGCTGAGCAGCAGATACTCGTCTGCCCCGTATTGAAGACTTTTTTAGAAATAATCAGGCGGATAAGTTCACTTAAAGATCTGGTCATGGGTGACCAAGTCCTAAACAGTTGCAGACCGATTGAGCAGTGTGTTTGTGTGGAAAATGTCAAAGGAATTAAAGTTCCTGCAAGCACAGTGCGGGACGTCCGAATCTGGACACTCCAGGCGGTGAGCTCCAGGCCCATCAGCCTGCTCTGGTCTGAGAAGACCACACCCACTCATTTGAATACACCTGATCGAAATGTGGCATTATGAGATAAATCCTACAATTTGATAGACAACCTCCAAACAACCAGGCATGACATCACTGCAGTCCACCTGCACAGGTGAGACAGGACTGGCACCGCAACATATTTCCCTCCCCATGAAGGGAACGCAGTTTGAGTCATATGTTCATTCCACTCTCTGGTTGAGCTGAGCTGCAGCCGACTGAGAGGCTCAAGAGTCCGAAAGGATCAACAAGATGAGAGAACTCAACAGAGTTCTGGTCCACACGGCCGTGTTTCTTATGGGGGAGGTCCTCGTTCAGGGAGGTAAGCTTAAAATCTTATCGCATCGCTAGCCAAGAAGGCTCAACAGCGCCTTTACTTTCTCAGGAAAACTGAGGAGGGCTAAAGCGCCGGCCCCCATCATGGGCACTTTTTATAGAGGCACTGTCGAGAGCATCCTAACCAGCTGCATCACGGCGTGGTACAGGGCCTGCGCCTCATCCGGCCGCAGGTCCCTCCAGTGCATCGTGAGAGCGGCCGAGGGGATCATTGGTGCCACTCTCCAAAAATAATTGAGGACGATTTTGGGTTCACTACCTCTTTTAGCAACAACAGATTACGGAAACAGGGTACAATATAATAGTTTTGCAGTAAATGATATGTTATATTACTACTAGATACTGCAGTTCATAATTTTGAGCTGTAGTCATACAGAAACGATTTGAAAATTCCAGCAGAGGATAAACCTTCCTGATTACATTCGCTGGCAGTCAAGCATTGTTTGTAAGTCAAGCAAGTAAGTCATTTGTTAATTACAGTAGGTGTACAGTTCTGAGATAGAAGTGAAAGTGGTTTGTTGCAAGTGGAAGTTTGGTATATACTGTTTATCACATTGTTTACATGTAGTGACTTATGCAGTGCTATCACTATGACAATATGCTAAGGCAGCGGCTCTGCTTGGACAGCGTGCAATCCTGTATTTCACACCCGTGGGTATCTTTCCAACATTTTACACAATCACCAGAAACGCTTAGCTCTATTGCTTGAAACTTTGAGGTTACACCTTTCCCTCACAGTTACATATGCCTTTTCCAAAAAGTGAAAAAGAACTGTGTGCTGTTCTAACATCCAACCACGGCTGTACCCTCTGATCTCCAGACACCCCGGTGGGCTGTGTGTTTGGGGGGAGCTGTGTGCTGCCTTGCCGCTTCAAGCCAAACAGTGATACGCTCCTCCACTGGAACAAGATGAATGGGAAGAACATTCAGGTCCACTCCTACTACGATGACCAGGACCAACTGGGATACCAGGACCCTCTCTACAAAGGAAGGACCGCCCTGTTCCATGACCAGATCTCAGGGGGCAACGCATCCCTTGGTCTGGCCAGGGTGAACCTCCAGGACCAGGGCAAGTACCTGTGTTACGTCAGCACTTCAAAGAACAACCAGGAGACCTTCGTCACTCTGACAGTGAATGGTGAGCTCAAGTCCTGATGTCACATCCTATTTTAAACAATTATTTTTATAATGCAACCCACTGACGGGTAGTTTGAGCCCATAAACAAATTATATTCAGGTTTTAGCAAAAGTATAATGGGACCTTTGCATGGGATTTAACCAATGTCAAAACAAGTCGATGCAGAAAGTTGTGTAGTTACGGAATTATGTAATTTTTCTATGCATCTAAAGCAAATGGGTAGTTGGCTATATATTTTCATAAAGTACAGTAACAAAGGTCAATAACTCAGTTAAGGGTCCACTTACACCTCACAAGCTTTACTTTTCAAATATTACCCTACAATCTGAGACCTGTGTTTTCTTCAACCACAGAATAAAATTGCAACGTTTCCATGTCAGTTGTGTGTGTATTTTGGTATATTTTCTGATGTAACGTTGCTGGTTTGGTGAGCAATAATGCCTTACAACTCCATTGATATCAGTAGCAATACAAATGCAGCAAACCAAATGAGGCATGGTACTTATTTGTTTTTTGTTTTAATGTGGTGCCATGTCGTTGCATATCCTGATCCAGCTGCTGTTGCTAAAGTGGACATTGGGCTAGTGAACAACACTGTCACCTGTAAGTCTGGAGGAATCTACCCAAAACCACAGCTCACCTGGTCCGTCAGTCCTCGCCCAGCCACTGTCCTCCAGAACACAACCGAGGTCCATGAAGATGACCAGGGACTCTATGAAATCAGTGGCTCCTTAAGGACTGTTAACAATGACATGCAATCGAACTACTGCTGCACAGTCCAAAATGAACACAGTGCAAGGAAAGCCACGATGAGGTTATACCGTAAGTCTTTGAGTATCATATAGACATCAGTCAGTAGTAAAGTGTTGATTAGAACAGTTTCAATCCAATTTAGAGTGGTTAAAAAATAAGGGGAAACCTTCCAACTCGCTTAAAGCTAACATAAGAGAGAACTACAAAGTCTATTCCGTTTCCGCTGAGAATTGGCAGAAAAGTTGGACCATTGACGTCATTGGTCTGGGATTTGCGTTCTCCATTGGTCAAATTAGGAACAATTTAATCATAGTCTAAAAGCTCTGCAGATTTCATAACAATATCATATGCCTGTCTGTCTGTCCCCTCGTGTGTCTATCTTCATCAGCTCGAATGCAAAGTACTCCCGGGAGTGAGGTGTTACTCCCTTGTAACGCCTCGGGGCTCGATGACATCACCTGGACCTTCAACCACCACCAGACCATCCTCAGAAGACAAGCAGGACAAGAGAAGGTGGTTGAAACAGAGTGGCAGCAGCATGTAAGAAACCTGTCTGAATCAGGCAGCCTCCTGCTGTATGTGACCTCATCAGCCCAGAGTGAAGGGACGTACAGGTGTACTCGAAGGAACGCAGACGAAGAAGACGTAGCCAACATTGAACTGAAGATACCGTACGACCCTGAGGCTCATGGTGAAAATACAAAATCAATCTGTGTGATGCTAAACCATCCGTGGTGTGAATGCGTTATTGGGCTTACAATATTTTGACGATGTCAATCATCAAATGTAAAAGAAAAAAAAAGAATTACACTTTCTTTTGGGCTGATAAATGATAAGTTGCTTTAGACATTGTGTTGAAAATATTATTGACTAGGTAATGAGCTACTTGAATGTATATTGCACCTCCTGTTAATATTTGTAATTATTATACTACTATTAAAAATGAAAATAATAATTTTAAATCTTAATATTATTATTATTGTAAGTAAATATTATTAGAATAATCAACTTTTCTTTCTCTGTTTCAGGGGGATCCAAAATAACACTATGGATCATAGTTGGAGTCTTCCTTGCAGTTATCCTTATAGCTAACATATGTTTTTTTTCAAGAAAGCTGCTGAAAAAAAAACCTTCTCCTTCTGATGGAGAAGGGACATCTGGTACCCAGTCTACACCTCTCCTCTCTACAGAGCTTGTACGTTCATCCAATTATTGGTGGTCTCTTTTTTTATTTGCTAATACACTGCTATGTCGTCATTGTGTATATATTATCTTATTATATATATATATATATTTATACAACGGGGGGCCTGAATCCAGCGATCTGATTGGTTCCTAACTGTTGTATAATGAGCGTATACATAACTGCTATGATGCCCAATCATTTTGTGAAAGTATCACTCCGCGCCTTGAAGTGGAAAGTGTAAAAGAATACAACCGTATTTTTACTAGTGTGTGTGTGTGAAGTCATTTTGCCATAATTTTAACAGTTGTCTAAAAGCAATAGCACAGTTCACTGAAGTCTAAAATCGGCGAGTGAACTGCTCCATAGGATAAATTGCCGGCGAACCGCTCTATCGGAGCCTTCTCTCGGAGGGACGCTAAAGTGTGTTGCATAGCGACCGTCGATGCATAGCGGCAGCCAGGAGGGACTACTTTTTGGTAGTCTTTAATAAAACGGCTACTTTGACTTTCTTGGTTTCTTTTTAAATGTAGTGTGTCTATGACTTTCGTTTCGCCGTAACAGTAACCATTGTATAAAGGGGGTGAAGGGGGTCGCCGGCCCTCCGCTGCGCGTCGGGGCCGGACAACGCCCCTTAACAGTGGTATAATGAGCACATACCACAGCCTGGCGTGATCTATTGCTTAAATATATATATATATATATATATATATATATATATATATATATATATATATTGTTGAATGTTAAAAAATTACATTTTGTGTTAGGCAAGGCAAGGCAAGGCAACTTTATTTATATAGCACTTTTCATACACAAGGCAGACTCAAAGTGCTTCACATATAAACATTGTTATACATTAAAATAAAATAATAGATAAGTAAAAGAAAACATATGCAAAGAAATGAGTAAAATAGAAAGTTAAAAAGGAAAATAAAGCTAAAGTATTTAAGATTTAGCAGAAAGCTAAAGCAAACATAAAAGTCTTGTTAAATGAATGTATTAGGCAAATTACATAAAGTGTGGACTTAATGCAGATGTTTAACAATATTGTTGAACTGTATGTTTGAATACAGCCTGCAGGTCAAACAACATCCATCACTCCAGCTCCCTCCGGTGAAACACAGCCTGCAGATCTACCAACATCCATCACTCCAGCTCCCTCCAGTGAAACACAGCCTGCAGATCTACCAACATCCATCACTCCAGCTCCCTCCAGTGAAACACAGCCTGCAGCTCTACCAACATCCATCACTCCAGCTCCCTCCGGTGAAACACAGCCTGCAGATCTACCAACATCCATCACTCCAGCTCCCTCCAGTGAAACACAGCCTGCAGATCTACCAACATCCATCACTCCAGCTACCTCCAGTGAAACACAGCCTGCAGATCTACCAACATCCATCACTCCAGCTACCTCCAGTGAAACACAGCCTGCAGCTCTACCAACATCCATCACTCCAGCTACCTCCAGTGAAACACAGCCTGCAGATCTACCAACATCCATCACTCCAGCTACCTCCAGTGAAACACAGCCTGCAGATCTACCAACATCCATCACTCCAGCTCCCTCCAGTGAAACACAGCCTGCAGCTCTACCAACATCCATCACTCCAGCTACCTCCAGTGAAACACAGCCTGCAGATCTACCAACATCCATCACTCCAGCTCCCTCCAGTGAAACACAGCCTGCAGCTCTACCAACATCCATCACTCCAGCTACCTCCAGTGAAACACAGCCTGCAGATCTACCAACATCCATCACTCCAGCTACCTCCAGTGAAACACAGTCTGCAGCAGGTGGGTGTTCATTATATGTTACAGCTGCAGTCAGGTAATTAATATTAATATATCCCAATGTTTCTAATCCCAATGGAAGGAAGAATTGTTTCATGGTCCATTCTCTCTGCAGATTTCATCTTGTAAGTCTGTCTCTTTCTGTCTATCTCCATCAGGTGCTACTGCGGTGCTTAGGAGTTGACTGGGAGTGGTAGGGGCTGATTCTGACCTCTGAGTCCTCTGCTGGGATTAGAGTCTGCTGCTATGTTGCCCGGTGTCTTCATCTGAGATGGACTGGGAGGATATTTTTATTCTGCACCAGAGAAAGACTTTGAAAAGGTCAGACGGACAATGTGATGGATACAACCGAGGCAACTTCAGCACCACAACAACAACAACAACAACGACAAAATGGACGACCTTGGTGACACACAACCAAGAGTGCAGACACATGAGTCTGGATTTATGGGAATGAAACATTTTCAGACTAAATACACAATGATTTGATGATCACTTGAAAAGAGGTGAGATTTTTGTAATCTTTATGATCCCACAAATTTCTTTTACATTGAGATTTGTAACAAGTCGTGAAACTTGTAACATGCATCCATTATCTTAGCGTACCGTCTGTGTCATTGGACTTCTACACAGATTTAAAAGAAAAGCATCTCCAACAGAATACTTGTTATTTATTAATATTGTTAATTTTATTAGTATTATGACGTTGTAATCAACCTTTTTCAAATACTTTTTGAAAAACAGTGTATTGTATATATATGTATATAGTCAGCTATATGTAAATTATGGTTTTCCATTCTTGTATTGTTTTGTTGCAAACAGTCCTACACTTCATCTGGTGCTGTGCACTTTAAACTATTATTTTAATGTGACGCCCAAATCAAGTAAATAAATACATTAAAATAAATTCCTCTTTTTTTCCCCTTCATTTCTCCCCTCCCTGCTGTTTGCGTGTTATATTCCTCTGATGTCGTTTGTGTTTAAGTTATCTTTTCCACCTGATCAATCCATCAAATATGAATGACACATTTACATATATTAAGCCCATACATTGCAGAGAATTCTAATATTAGACTTAACCCATTATTATTAACAAGACTTACGGATTTTACTATAATATTTTATAATAAATAATATAGTAAAAGTTTCTTTACCATTAAAATGTCTCTTTACACTCAACCAAACTTCAGATCTCTGATATATGTTTTGAATTAGATAAAACAAACGCTGAGCGCAACCAGACTGCAGCGGAGATACCGGGAGAGTAGCCTTGCTTTCCTCACAGAAACATGGCTGAATGATCTCACCCTGGATTCAGATGCCTCCCTCGTTTTCAGCCAATCACATGACTGCAGTGACTGGGTTTTTACATTGTCGGTGCCGTTTACTACTTTAAGGGCACCGACAATCCTAAAACCCAGTCGAAACTAGATAGAAAAAGTGTGAAGTTCAAAACGTGACGCAGCTTTTACTTCTTCGCCACCTAGAGATTGTTATGTACGATTATTAAAAGAAAACATGTTATTTCCCATAGACATTTGACCGAGGGAACCGGGAGGCTCGGAGGCTGGACTCAGAGGTCGGAAGTGCAGTCATGTGATTGGCTGAAAACGAGGGAGGCATCTGCTACAGAGAGTTCCTTGTTAAAAAAGAATGCATTTGTGAATCCAGCCACGTCTCGAGTCTCAAAAACTGTGTTTTATTATTCATCTGTCTCGGAGGTCCGAGGACGTTGCCTAACGACACGCATGAACACGCCCCTTTTCCTCGGACGGCGAACACGCCATCTCGGTTGAACTCAGTGGTGACCGAGTAAAATTCCGAGACAGAATTCAAGATGGCTGCGCTCATTGTGACTTGAAGTATGAACCGTTTTCATTGTGATTGGACCACTTTGGTGGTTTAAATGCCAATGTCAATCACTCGTATTACTGCAATACCTAACTGCTTCCGTATCTCTGCCTATGGCCTATAGCCTACTTATTTTGGAGCGCCTGGTCCTCTGCCAATGCTACCGCGACAACAGCATTCCTCTGGAGTCAGTTTCCTGCCATAATTCAAACCTGAAAAAAAAAGTTTCAAAGGCTTGTAAGTCTGGGTTTGAAAACTCAACACCTTGTAAAAAAGGTTTTGCAACACTGAAAAAAGAGATTTTAACCTGAAAAAAACTAAAACTATAATTCAAACATCTGTAAACATGATTTTGTGTTCTATTTTATCTTCTTCATCATTTTCACCAACACATTTTCAAAGTTCAAACAATTTCACCAGCGCATTTGCAGAGTTTCAAATCTGGCACTGTTCTAACAGTGTATTTCATTGTTGCCCGGTTTTGAAACCTTGTAAATGGGATTCTGCAAACAGGTGTTCATACATTGAGAAATACGTTTTGAAAGGTTGAATATTTAGTTTTAAAAACTTGTAAAGGTGTACGTTTACGACATTGCAACGTATTTTTTCAGAAATGACTTTTCAGCACTGACTTTTCAGAGATTTGACCACACAGGCGCAAGCTTTGAGTCACGTGAATATTGGCAGTGTTCTGACGCCACTCATTTTGAAACTCCTGACAGTCGAATCTGAAAAAAAAAAGAACGTTCCTGGGGGCGGGACCATTTAGCTCTAAACCTATTGGTTGCTCTCGGCTGACGTACATTCCAATCACATGTGCCGTTCACCGGGCTGTGATTGACAGTGCTCTGCCGATGACACGAATAACAACCGACTTTCGCGGTTGATTTTGATTTCCATTTTCTGGAACCATGGCTGTCTCCCAAAGTGAAGGCTGCAGCCTTTCTAGGACGCGTGCTTGCTAGTCGCGTCCTATGGAGATGAGACTATGGTTCCAGAAAATGGAAATCAAAATCAACCGCGAAAGTCGCTTGTTATTCGTGTCATCGGCAGAGCACTGTCAATCACACTAGTCCCACCCCCACTAGTGGTTGTAGTCTTACGAGAATCATCCCCTCTTACACTTCCTATTTTCTTGTACGCAAAAATCGTCATATTGCGTCATTGAAAACAGGAAGTGTTGGAGATCGATACGGATCTCTCCAGTCTCTCCAGAAAATAAGGGAATGATGCTAGACCATTCAAAAATATGCGGGGGGTTCTAAAAATACAAAGCTTATGTGAAATGGGTGAAGTTGCCCTTTAAGGGTATCCTGGTAAAAGAAAACTTAGAACTGCAGGCGCAAAAATCCTCGCAAAGAACCACTCACAAATTGATTGAGCCCCAAAACTTACCAGTTATGAAGTGATTACCACAAATACGAGTGTTGGCGATGTTATTTGTGCCATGTTGCCCCGGTAGATGTTCGAAATCCAAGTCGCTCCTCGGTCGAGTCCGCTCACCCTGAGTTGTGATCACTTTTGGAATCCTAAAAAACTGCAATTCCTATTCTCCCGTATGAAATTATACGCACAGCCGTGCACGGCACAACTGGTGGGCATTATTAGCCAAACAAAATAATGTAATAGCAAAAGAATTGAGGTTTGATACGCGCTTTGCGATTGAATGACCTCAACTCTAAGTGACTGAAACAAGTGTAGCGGGGCGCAATGTTGTGATTGCTTTCCTACCAAGATGGCCGACTTCCGGTTTGGTTACGAATTTTAATTAGCTGTGACGTCAGTTGCAAACGAAGAATGAATACAGTCCAGTTCACACACAAATGCAAACAAGTTCACAAATGAAAAGCGTCTTGTTAATTCAAGTTTAACAGTTTGTATAAATGTAACAACATCCAAATACATTTTTGATGAAAATTGCTAATATTTTTAAAATGAATATGATTATTGATTTATATTACATTTATTTAAAACAAGACACATTTGTGTGTGGATCAGAAATGTGTTTATTTTTGTTTATGGATTTATTTTACATTTATACATACCGATATCCATTTGTGTGTGCATTTAAATGTATTTGTGAGAAGAGAGTAATTTATACATAAATCACAAAATAAATTTGTGAATCCTTCTCTGTGCATTCATTATTAATGAGACTGCTCTGACCCCAAAAAGGAAAGCCACGATGAGGTTACACCATAAGTCTTTGAATATCAGACGGACAACAGTCAGTAGTAGAGCGTTGATCAGAACTGTTGCAATCCAATTTAGAGTGGTTCAAAGTTAAGGGGAAACTTTCTGGGCGGCGGTTCCGGGCGCTGGCCTTCAGCGAGGGGGACCGACCCTTCGCCTTCGCCCAGCAGCTGAGGGACCAGGCGGGGCGGTCCAGAGCGGGCACATGAGTCGTCGTCGTCGTGGTCGTCGTCCCCCCCCCACACTCCACAGACGGGCGCTCAGACGGCAGGGGAGGGGTGTTGGCGGTTTTTCTATTATAATATACTGGCCAAGCATGGCTGGTGTCTTCTCAATCCCAACAGGGCCACCTTGTTGTTGAAAGTGTGTCAACACACACTTATTGCTGCTCTTTTATTTTACAGTAGGCTATAGTCTTCCCTAAAACAGGGTTGATTAGTTTAAGAGACATTTAATACATCAAAGGTTGTTTGACATGCCTTTATGTGAAACAATTATTACGTTTTAATTAGGCTCCTGCCCATGATGAGGTCCGATAATGAACACGGGGGCTCATGTATAGGCTAGTGGATAATCCACCATATGAGCCCCCTGTTCACGATCTGATTGCATTTATTGAGCCCGAAAGAATATACAGCGCTGTGTCGCCACACTGACTGCGCTCCTAGAGAAAATGTGGCAATAATGTAAGGGGAGACAGCCGCTTCCCTCTGCCAGATTCTGTCCAGCAAACAAAGTTACAATGAATCAATCGCCACAGTGACATCGACAGTGTCTAAATAAAGCTCCTCTTTATTATTATTAGAGCTATGAATGATGTAAACGGTGAATATTAAGCCTGTGATGGCATCTGTATACGCGCAGCTTGCAATTTATTTTCAGCACCAACTGCCGCTGCAGAAGAATAATAAAAAAACACAATAAATGTGTCGATTCATGCATATGGTCTGCCACGCCTAAACTGTAGGTTGGGTCTTTTACTGAGATCAAATAAAAACTCTTCAAAATACACAAAGTAGGCCTTACGCTCCTAACCTTCTCCCTAACCTTCTCCCTCCTTCCTTGGGTCGTAACCATGGGGACGACACGGCCCTCCTTTCGTTGGCAAATTGGTTGGCAGAGGCTTGCAAAAAAGAGATTTTTCTCTAACAGTGATCAAATGGAATAGATTACTGTGTTGAAGATCATAGACGACGTATTGCAGCTTTGAAACAACATAAATAATTGACAACGATTTTGGGTTATAGCAACAACAGATCACGGAAACAGGGTAGGCCTACAATATAATAGTTTTACAGTAGGCTACATTATATGTTATATTAGGCCTACTACTAGATAATGCAGTTCATATTGAACAGTAGTCATACAGAAACCATTTGAAAATTCCAGTACGGTACTTTACTGTACTGTTCTGAGATAAAACTGAAAGTGAAAGGGGTTTGGTGTGAGTGGAAGTTTGGAATATTTACATGTAGTCGACTGCGGGATTTCCCGCCGTCTTCCTTTTCTATTTTTCTTTACAAACGGTGACAAGCGAGCGGAAAAGCCCCATGCCGTGGCAAAAAAAAGGAAATATTATATACAGTTTAAGAATTCATTCTTGGCAGCAACAAGCAGCATCCAGTCTAAAGTAGGCTTAAGTACATATAAACAAACAATACAATAAATATGACTTTGACTCCGAAGAGACAGCTGGTGCCGTGCCGAAAGGAGAGAGTGGGGGAGAAGGTTAGGAGCGTTAGGCCTACTTTGTGTATTTTCAAGGAGTTTTTATTTGATCTCAGTAAAAGACCCAACCTACAGTTTAGGCGTGGCAGACCATATGCATGAATCGACACATTTATTGTGTTTTTTTATTATTCTTCTGCAGCGGCAGTTGGTGCTGAAAATAAATTGCAAGCTGCGCGTATACAGATGCCATCACAGGCTTAATATTCACCATTTACATCATTCATAGCTCTAATAATAATAAAGAGGAGCTTTATTTAGACACTGTCGATGTCACTGTGGCGATTGATTCATTGTAACTTTGTTTGCTGGACAGAATCTGGCAGAGGGAAGCGGCTGTCTCCCCTTACATTATTGCCACATTTTCTCTAGGAGCGCAGTCAGTGTGGCGACACAGCGCTGTATATTCTTTCGGGCTCAATAAATGCAATCAGATCGTGAACAGGGGGCTCATAGTGGATTATCCACTAGCCTATACATGAGCCCCCGTGTTCATTATCGGACCTCATCATGGGCAGGAGCCTAATTAAAACCCGGCAGGAATAAGTTGGCTACAATTCCAACGAGTTTGATTGATAGAAAACTGTTCAGGTGAGAACGTAATGAGCGCCCAACGCGCAAGCATATATAAAAGGCCTATAGCCCTACCAAAGCAGAGTGTTAATATAGAAAACTCATTTCTTAAAACTCCAAAAGACCTGCCCCGCACGGCCGCCAAATAGTGGAATCTCTGAACTGAAAAGGCGACTCATAAAATTCCGAGTCGGGGACAGCCCCACTCGGGTCATATGATCGTTTCACTGACTGGATGAGCTGAGATGCAGCCGACTGAGAGGCTCAAGAGTCAGAAGGATCAACAAGATGAGAGAACACAACAGAGTTTTGGTCCACACGGCCGTGTTTCTTATGCTGGAGGTCCTCGTTCAGGGAGGTAAGCTTAAAATCGTATCGCATCGCTAGCCAAGGAGGCTCAACAGCGCTTTTACTTTCTCAGGAAACTGAGGAGGGCTAAAGCCCCGGCCCCCATCATGTGCAGTTTTATGAAGGGAACGCAGTTTGAGGCATATGTTAATTCCACTCTCTGGTTGAGCTGAGCTGCAGCCGACTGCTCAAGAGTCAGAAAGGATCAACAAGATGAGAGAACTCAACAGCGTTCTGGTCCACACTGCCGTGTTTCTTATGCTGGAGGTCCTCGTTCAGGGAGGTAAGCTTGACTAAATGTATGAATATGGAGAACGTTTCATTTCTTCTGATGATTTTAAATCTAGGGGTAGAACCTAAACCCTGTCATCTTTTCCTAAAATCAATCCTATGTTTTAGTGCGCGTTCCACTCTTCTCCCGAATGCAGGTAGAGATATTTTTGTGACGTCAAAGTGTCTTTAGTATAGGCTACTCTTCAACGTGCCGACGAAGGGACACCGGTGGTGAGGTGTGTGTGGGCTGCTCTGTCCGAGCAGCGGTTGATGACCGCAACCGAGAGAGGGTTAGACTCCTCAGACTCTTAGTAGGCTATAACGCCACGTTGTGTGCCGCGTTTCATGACCAACATCGCTCATTATAACGCTCATACACAATGAGGGTAGACTATAAAGTCTTACAAAGTTCCTTGGGTCGTAACCATGGGGATGACACGGCCCTCCTTTGGTTGGCAAATTGGTTGGCAGAGGCTTGCAAAACAGAGCATTTTCTCTAATAGTGATGAAATGGAATAGATTACTGTGTTGAAGATCATAGACGACGTATTGCAGCTTTGAAACAACATAAATAATTTACAACGATTTTGGGTTATAGCAACAACAGATCACGGAAACAGGGTACAATATAATAGTTTTACAGTACATTATATGTTATATTACTACTAGATAATGCAGTTCATATTTTTGAACAGTAGTCATACAGAAACCATTTGAAAATTCCAGTACGGTACTTTACTGTACTGTTCTGAGATAAAACTGAAAGTGAAAGGGGTGTATTTACACATGAAAGTGGAAGTTTGGAATATTTACATGTAGTGACTTATACATAGTTATCATTACGACAATATGCTGGCAGCAGCTCTGCTCAGACACTTGAAACTTTGAGGTTACACCTTTCCCTCACAGTTACATATGCCTTTTCCAAAAAGTGAATAAGAAGTGTGTGCTGTTCTAACACCAACCACAGCTGTACCCTCTGATCTCCAGACACCCCGGTGGGCTGTGTGTTTGGGGGGAGCTGTGTGCTGCCTTGCCACTTCCAACCAAACAGTGATACGATCCTCCACTGGGTCAAGAAGGATGGGGAGATCATTCAGGTCCACTCCTACTACGATGACCAGGACCAACTGGGACACCAGGACCCTCTCTACAAGGGAAGGACCTCCCTGTTCCATGACCAGATCTCAGGGGGCAACGCATCCCTTGGTCTGACCAGGGTGAACCTCCAGGACCAGGGCAGGTACCTGTGTTACGCCAGCACTTCACAGTACAACCAGGAGACCTTCGTCACCCTGACAGTGAGAGGTGAGCTCAAGTGCTGAACATTGGCTATATGTTTACATAAAGTACAGTAACAAAGGTCAATAACTCAGTTAATGGTCCACTAACACCTCACAAACTTTACTCTACTACCCTTAACTAACTTTACTTTAATCTGAGACCTGAGTTTGATCAACAACTAAATTAAATTGCAACGTTCCCATGTCAGTTCGCTGTGTATTTTGGTTGGTTTCTGATGTGGTTTGCAGTGGTGTAGCCAGAACGGTTCAAATGGACGGGCACAGAAAAGAACGGGTTGACAAGCCAATTTGATTGAACATAAAATAGGCCTAGATTAAATGTACCGCGCAAACATTATCAATAGCATGTTACATTTATGACATAAAGGTGGAATTTATTAAAGGCATTTGATAACAGCTGACAAATTACGCGAAATCATTTGAAACTTGTGCAAAACTGCATGAACCCATGCAGATATAATGGCTCTGCTCAATTGTATAGTGGGAGGGCTCTCACAGCAAAGTTCAGGAGGGGAGGGGGGGAGGTGAGCTACATGGCTGGTCGCGATTTACTGATTCTTGAGCTCTCAGCGGAATGCAGACTTACGTGTCTTTTTAAGATGGTGAACATAAACCAAGGAAAGCCCTCTGATCGGAAGGGCAAGACTGACAAGTAGGCGGGCCTAGGCCCTCCCCGTGGCTATGCCTGCCTCTGGTGGTTTGGTTAGCAACAATAGCAAACTACGCCATTTATATCAGGAGCAATGCATATGTAGCAATCAGGTGAAATATAGTAACCATTATTTGCTTGTTTTAATGTGGTACCATGTTGTTGCAGCTCCAGTTGTTGGAGTGGACATTCGGCTAGTGAACAACACTGTCACCTGTCAGTCTAGAGGAATCTACCCAATACCACAGCTCACCTGGTCCGTCAGTCCTCGCCCGGCTACTGTCCTCCAGAACACAACCGAGGTCCATGAAGATGACCAGGGACTCTATGACATCAGTGGCTCCTTAAGGACTGTTTACAGTGACACAGAATCGACCTACAGCTGCTCAGTCCACAATGAACACAGTGCAAGGAAAGCCACGATGAGGTTACACCGTAAGTCTTTGACTATCAGAGAAACAACAGTCAGAGAAATAGTCGATTAGATCTGGTGCGATACAATTTCTAATGGCTTTAACTTAAAAGGGAACCTTAAGGTTGCTAATTGCTAACATAAGAGAGTACTGCTTCAAATGTGTGTTTGTGAAAATATTTCGGTCTTCTACATCTACTCCATTTTCGCAGAAAAATGGTAAAATGTTAGAGTTGATGTAATTGGTCTGGGATTTGCGTTCTCCATTGGTCAGATAAGGAAAAATCGTCTGACTCTCCGTCCACTCGTGTGTCTATCTGAATCAGCTCCAATGCAAAATGCTCCCAGGAGTGAGGTGTTACTCCCGTGTTACGCCTCGGGGCTCGATGACATCACCTGGACCTTCAACCACCACCAGACCATCCTCAGAAGACAAGCAGGACAATTGAAGGTGGTGGAAACAGAGTGGCAGCAGCATGTAGGAGATCTGTCTGAATCAGGCAGCCTCCTGCTGTATGTGACCTCATCAGCCCAGAGTGAAGGGACGTACAGGTGTACTCTCAGGTACGCAGACGAAGAAGACGTAACCCACATTGACCTGAAGATACTGGAGGACCCTATTGCAGGTAGGCTCTTGCAATAGCAATAGCAACAAAAGCAATCTGTGAGATGCTAAAACATACTTGGTGTAAAAAAGCGACATTGTGTTTTAACACTTGGCTCATGCTTGGGGGAGTAAGGCAAGGGTGTCCGTTGGCTTCTTTACTGAACCATGTTCACTGGGCCAGTAACTGACAAGCCATCTTCATTTTTTTTTTATCTAGGTCATGTTTATTATGAAGGTATTAGGATGTGTCTTGCTCTCATTGTTATTATTCTCATCCTTATTATAGAAATAATAATAATCATTTTCCCTTTCTGTTCCAGAGAGATCATTTAACAAACTTTGGATCATTCTTATTGCATTGGTAGTTGGGGTTCCAGTTATGATTTTAAGCCTCACCATCTCTTTACATATAAAAAGAAAGGTAAAAAAATAGTTTCACTTTCATTTATTATGTTTAATACACATTTGATCCAGCGTGCATTTGTTGAGAAAGTTGGTTATTTATGAGTGATGTGGGACTATATAATTTTACAAATCTGATTGGCATGGATCTATTATTAATATAACTTTGTTTTAACTCTTAGGCAAACAAAAGACAAGGAATAAGCTCAAACAACCTGAGTACTGAACTCTGTACTCTCCCCATGAATGCCTTCCTCTGTCTGGGGCAGAGGGTTAAACCTCCTGACTTTGTGACCCGTGCCATCAGACACAGCAGGGTCAGACTGGGTCGTAGGGGCCAGGATTCAACGTTCACAAGTCATTTAGGGGAGCCTTGTTAGAGGGGCTGACCAGCTTCAGGGAAGAGGACAGTTGACAGACTGACGATTGGATGGCAATCAGGGAGGCAACTTCAGCACTACAACTTCAGCACTACAACTTCAGCACTACAGAAGGGACGTCCAAAGGGCACCCTTCCAGGAGTGCAGAGATGTGTATCTAGAAGGATAGAGATGAAGGACTTCTTCTGCTTCAACAAACAGATGTGGTGTTTTATAGCCTGTTGATCGGATGGAAAAGCAATTTGAGCTGCAATTTGCTGTTATGGTAAAGGTTGCTCCTATGGTGATTTATTATCATTGTTCGCTTTATTTGTATTATAATTTAAAAAATTATATATTTTAGGTAACTATCTGTAAATGATGTCTTACCATTTGTCTTGGTCTTCACTGCCTCACTGTGGATGGGTGTTAAAATGAGCTTCACCTCCAACACACGATGCCTCTGGTGCTGCACAGATTGTAATGTTGTACCCATTAAGTTAACGGTGACCACATCAAATTAAATGAATAAATATATATATATTTTAATCCTCTATTGCTTGTCATTTCAAACCTCGCTGCTGGTTTTGTGTAATTTTTTTCTGCGCAAAGATACTGTGGCGAACAGCACGGGACGAACTAGACGATCCCAGGTCAAACGAGTCTTCAACCCTCGGGCCCCATACTCCTGCTCCGGGGTGAGCCCCTGTAGGGCGGCGTGGAGGGCCAGATCCTCCCGCGCAGCATGGGGGGGACCTCTGGGTACCCGTGTTGGGCGTAGAGCCTAGCGCCAGCGGCGTTAGCTTAGCCCCCAGGCTCTCCTCCTCCTGGCGGTGGCGACCAGCTGGCTGCTCCCTGCTCTGGTCACTGAAAGTCCGCTGCCCAAATCGCAGCAAGCAGGAACTGCGCCAGGTACGGCACCAGCAGCGGCGCCTCGTGGAACTGAGGCAGCTTGGCCGGTGTCCTGACCACCAGGGGGGGGGGGGGGGGGGGGTCGGCGGCTGACAGCGGTTCCCCCGTCGTGCAGGGCTCATTAGGGCGGGCTGCACCTGCCCCCTCCTCTGTGGGCTCAGCCTTCACCTGTCATATTTAGTAAAGAAAGACACACCTCTACATTACAAAAGAACCGTTTTAACCTTTGGCCGAGTCCAACCCTGCTTTGTCTGATGGTACGATAATAAAGTCAGGAGGTTTATAACAAGAGAGGAAGCCAGAGACAATGACAGCGCTGGGCAGTGTTGTGGTTCAGATGGTCGTGTTACTGACGGGGCTGGTCGTCGTTCAGGGAGGTAAGCTGGACCGGATCTAAACCGCCTCTCTGGCAAACCTAATATCAAGACTTCTTCTATGTTTGGTTTGTTATGCTCGATATTTGGACTAGAACCAGGACTCAAACTCTCTTTTTTTTCTAAAAATATAGCTCTTAGGTTTTACTTAGAATGTGGAAAATAATAAATGAAATACAAAATAAATAAATAAATGTATTTGACCTCATTTGAACTTTGCTCATACAGAAACCAAAGCTGTCTAAAGATTAACCCAGGTTCTCAGGTGGGTCAGGTTATGTGAGAGAAGGCGAGAGATAAGCAGACTGGGAAAGATAACATGTGTGTTGCTGAACAAAAAATAAAAAGCTAGAGAACATAAATCTGTCCTCTGGATTAGTTAAGAGGACACAGTTTGTCATTCACTCTCTCAGATTGTAGAGGTCTATAGGTCATGTTTTATGAGCGATTTAAGATCATTTTTAAATGGGCAGTCACTTATTAACAGTTATCACCATCAGAGTATTACTTATGGACCTGCTTCTAAAGTATATGAAGAGTATGCCTCCAACACCCCCCTGTTCTCTGACCTCCAGACACCCAGGTGGGCTGTGTGTTTGGGGGCAGCTGTGTGCTGCCTTGCCGCTTCCAGCCAAGCAGTGATACCATCCTCCACTGGAACAAGTTGAATGGGAAGAACGTTCAGGTCCACTCCTACTACGATGACCAGGACCAACTGGGACACCAGGACCCTCTCTACAAGGGAAGGACCTCCCTGTTCCATGACCAGATCTCAGGGGGCAACGCATCCCTTGGTCTGGCCAGGGTGAACCTCCAGGACCAGGGCAGGTACCTATGTTACGCCCGCACTTCACAGAACAACCAGGAGACCTTCGTCACCCTGACAGTGAAAGGTGAGCTAAAGTCCTGTTTAGGACTAAAATATTAAATATTTGAAAAAGAACAACTCTTTTGAGTTTCTCGTTTTGATGCACTACCATGTCGTTGCAGCTCCTGTTTCTAGAGTGGACATTGTACTAGTGAACAACACTGTCACCTGTAAGTCTGGAGGAATCTACCCAAGACCACAGCTCACCTGGTCCGTCAGTCCTCGCCCGGCTACTGTCCTCCAGAACACAACCGAGGTCCATGAAGATGACCAGGGACTCTATGACATAACTGGCTTCTTAACGACTGTTTACAGCCAAATTTATGTGTATGCTTTATTGTGCATTCAAACTTTTTCATAATGCTTTATCTAAATAAACGAAATACGTGGTTTATTATAGCTTTAAATAACTACCTGACTGCTATGCTGCTTATCCCCAAATGTCTAAAGTTCCATTCATACAAGTGAGGCAGACACACACACCCACACACACACACACACACACACACACACACACACGTGCACAGATCTGACTGGGGATAGGATAGGTTAATACACTTGAGGTGGTAAACAGGTTGTTGTTTATTCTCTTGCCAGAAGGACTATGTCTATCTAGACTAGGCTACTTATAAATGTTTATGAATATTTGTATTTTATTTTTTTTATTTTTTTCCCAAAGATCATATTCGGGGCTAATTAAATAACATCCGAGGCTTTAGCCCCAAATAAAACAGCATAGGGACGCCACTGCCTTAAGCTAACCAATTTATCCACGATAGCAGACACTTAAATAATAGTTATAATTGCATGCAACTTATTTATCTCAACGAAATTTCAAATAGTATACTAGATACATACAAATATATATAAAGGACAATATACGAAAATGAAATGGCTAAAGTTAATGCAAAATTATGATGTAGTCGAGTACAAACAGTCTACTCTCATTGCAGTCTTTGGAAGTTAATTCTGACTGATATACTGTTATCTTCCACAGCATGACGTAACACATCTCAGGAAGTGGTGGCGCTCCACTGTGTTGGAGAATCTCCATACTGAAGGGTATAGTTCTTCTGAAGCAGATGTGCTGTGAATTCCAATATTAACACAACCGTAACAATGACCTACAACA
The DNA here is from genome assembly GCF_902167405.1 of Gadus morhua. NCBI lineage: Eukaryota > Metazoa > Chordata > Actinopteri > Gadiformes > Gadidae > Gadus > Gadus morhua. Next base: position 20,977,952 of record NC_044070.1, on the reverse strand, counting down.
ACTATTTGTGTGTGTGTGTGTGTGTGTGTGTACATAATATTTGTCTTTTCTTTGTTTCTTTATTTTTTTATTGGTTTGTTTGAAGAGAAGAGCAGAAAATAAAATTGATAATAATGGATACCAATTCCAAGAAAAACATTATTTGAAACGAAATGAAATCATATATTGATGGTTATTAAGCACACAATATACACTGCAAGAAAATAAAAATGCAGACGTTTTTTGCAAAGCAAACAATTTCTGTTCCCTCTTTCTTCATTTGTCACGTGAAGTTGTTTCCCCATTTTGTTATACTTTTCCATCATTGCCAGTACATATTTTTTTTTATTAGATCAATATTAATTTAAACAAAAATAAATAAATATAAAGAGAAAAGTCGACTCTCTAACTTTCAATTCAATCTAAGTATTACAAAAAACATTTTAATAACTCGTATTTTAAATGACCAAAGTCAATCAAACATCCGTGGTGTAAAATGCAACATTGTGTTTTTACACTTGGGGGAGTAAGGAAAGGGTGTCCGTTGTCTTCTTTACTAAACCATGTTCATTGGGCCAGTAACTGATAAGCCATCTTCAAAAAAATGTAGGTCATGTTTATTGTGAAGGAATTAGGATGTGTCTTGCTGTCATTGTTATTATTCTCATCTTTATTAGAGAAAGAATCATAAATATTTTCTCTTTCTGTTCCAGAGAGATCATCTTCTAGCCCACTTTGGAGCATTTGGAGCACATTAGGAGTCCTAGGGGTTCTAATTATCATTTTAATCATGTTTTTTCCTTCCTCATACTGTTTCACCTTTTACCGGAAGGTGTTCAAAAAGGTACCAAAGCAAGGTGGTGCACACCCACACCCACACCCACACCCACACACACACACACACACACACACACACTTTGTGTCTCCTTCGCCTTATTCTTGTTGGCCAGAAGGTGAACTACATCGAGGTGGATTCACTGCCCCCTAGTGGCTCCACATGCAATAAGTAACAACACATGGCTTGATTAACAGACAGATGCGCATTATTTCAACACTACTTACAGTGAATACTGATATGAGATCAAGGAGCAGGTAAGGGATAGACAGTGAGTCCTGATATATGTGATTAAGGAGCAGGTAGGGGATAGACAGTGAGTACTGATATATGTGATTAAGGAGCAGGTAGGGGATAGACAGTGAGTACTGATATATGGGATTAAGGAGAAGGTAGGGGATAGACAGTGAGTACTGATATATGTGATTAAGGAGCAGGTAGGGGATAGACAGTGAAAACTGACATATGCGACTACATGTGATACAGAAAAATTTGGATCCATCAAGATGGATAGTAACTTTATGGTTAATTAACAAATACAAATCATAAACAGATGCACATATCTTTAATAACTTGACGGAGAGATGAGCAACGTTTGCTACAGTCCACTGGGTAGGCTAGTAGACTGATCTATCCAGCACACATCTAGGTGGACACGCCCACCTGTGATGTCATAAGGGGCCGATTTCCGAAACGGCTTGTAACGGCTAATCACACCACACCTGATGGCATGTCATGGGACCTTTAACTCTCTGCGTTGTCCTCGCCCCAGGATCACCAACCCCGTAGCTGCCTGCCATCCACCCCGTGTGCTCCTCTGCCTGCCCAGCTGCCTGGAATCCAGCCTTGCCTGTCCATCTCCTGTTGTTGTTCCCTGCCTCCTGCAGGTCGTCCTGTCCACCAACATGGCAGAGACCAGCATCACCCTCAACGACGCGGTGTACGTCATCGACTCCTGCAAGTAAGAAACCCGGTCATGATGTTTCTGAATGTGTCTTTGCATTGAGTGTGTATACTTTGGGTTTTGACCCAGTGTCTGAACACAGGCCACCTATATAAGGTGGCCTGTGTTCTATTATGTGCCTTTGGTTGCACCATGTACAGCACTTTGGCCAATGAAAACAGTTTTTAAATGTGCCTTATGAATGGATTTTACTTACTTACTTACTGTGGGGATTGTTGATGTTTCCTTGGGGTTGGTCCACCAGAAGTGGACGCTGTGGACAGCAACGACGAGCTGCCCTCTCTGGGACGCCCCGTGGCCCACCGGGGAGCCCCGCCTGGGCGAGATGATGGTCATGGGAGGCATCTTCCCATGATTGTAATAGTATCTTGCTTGTAGTAGCGTAAACACACTGCTCGCCGTAGCCACGTGGAGCGGCGCCTCTTCCAATTCACTCCCATGTTAACCGACGTAGCCAGACGTACAGCTGCGCAGCCCTATCTGCTGCACCTCTTTGAATAGACTTCCTTTTCACGCTTCGCTCTGCGAACAGTGTGTAACGTTTGGAACACACTGCTCGCAGAGCGAAGCGCGGCACGCGGGGCAGCTCATAACGCGGCTGAAAATAGCCTGGAAGTCTATTCAATACGGTGCAGCTCCGCGCAGCTACAATGTTACCTTAGTCCTTGGTCGATGCCATGTTTGCAGAGAGCTTGTGCAGGCCATAGGTGGTGGTACAGCTCTCACCTGCAGAACAAGAGATAGAAGAGCAAACCGGGATTGAGGATGTGCTTGTTAATGATCGAAGGCAGACCTCTAGAACCAGTGTCACTCCAATCAACCTGCCCATGTGAACATCCTCCCAGACCTCAGCCCTCACCTGCAACATGCTGTAATGGGCACTCTGGAACAACAAGGCCACTAGATGGTTGCAAAGAACCTTGGCTGCTGTACAGCTGCATGTGGTTTCTTGAAGATTGGCGCCGTCAGCTTGGAAAACAATCTACAAATATTTAAGTTGTTAAAGTTAAACTAAAATAAACAGATTGTTGCAAATTATATAGAAATGTAAGGAAGAGCATTGCAAACCCTTACACCATTAACATGTTGGATTCAACAAACAGGATATTAAAGAATTTAAATGCAAAGTTACATTATCATGATATTGATATTTGCATACTGTACATATGTCACAAAGGTATAGTATGATGTAAACAGGCAACAGTGTAAGGGGTCAAACTTCTTGCCATTATGCCTTAGCTTCCTAAAATAACCTTCAAATAGTGGGGCTGTCCTCGCTTCTTCATCGACCTGTAACACCTAGACCTGACAGCCACCTCCCTATCAATGAAGTTGGACACTGGTAGAAAAAAAAAAAATCAATGCATGTACTGGGGATTGTTCATTCTAGCAAAGGGACACTTGTATGTTGCTGTTAGGTAGTTGACACTGACAAACGCTAACGTCAGAATAATTAAAATGAACTGTCTGAGCTGACGCCAAACTGACGTTAACATAAGCCAACCTACCTAGCGTAAGCTAGAGAGCAGACACTCACCTTCGTAGTCGTAGATATATTTCTCAAAAAATAAACGGTATCCCTTGTCCAGTTTGGAGCGGGCTGTAATGGAATGTTGTTCGGGAAGTCTGTGAACGTCAGGAAACGTGATTTTGGGTACATTTATCAGGGATGTAGTGAAAGTGAACTGCCGGTCCTCCATCATCGGTTCGCCAGAGTGATGAGATATTCACCGGATGTCACAGTGCACAAAGATCACCAAATGCGGAAGTAATACGTATCAGCGTGATAATCCCCTATTCTAGTCTTCTCTTCTGGTGTGCGTGCGTGCGTGCGCGCGCGCGTGCGTGCGTGTGTGTGTGAGCAGAAGCGCCTCAACACGTCCACCCTGAGGATGACCCTGGAGGCCAAGGTCCAGCTGGAGGACATCCTCACCATCTCTGGCTTCCCTGAAGGTGATTGGTTCACGTCCGCCCTTGCCCCGCCCACCGCAGTCTCTTCTAGGGTCTGGAATCAGCCGGGACGATGCGATATGAAAAGCCGTTGTGTGAATACTGAGATTCTGTAAATATTGTGGTACGGTCTTTCGATCTCTTTGGAAGGTTTATGTTGTGGTTTCTGTTCTACAGGTCCTCAATGCAAATGGACGATTGTCGAGCACGCATAACATTAAGCAATACTCTATTGAGCAATGTTGTCAGAGAGACACAAATCAGTACTTTCCTATAGAGCTCTCTATAGGAAAGTACTGATTTGTGTCAATCTGACAACGTTGCTCAATCAAGTATCGCTTAATCAAAGAGTCCCGATTCTCCCATGAATGGATTCCTATTCCCCCAGCCCCTGCTTGCTCTGCCCTGAGTCAAACCACTGCATCCACAGACATCGTAGCTCCGTTGCTTTTCTTGCATTTCATCGACATTTGGCCTCTGGATGGAGTTTTAGTCTTCAGGTAGTCGGTCTGAAATGTTGGTGATCGGTCATCGTATGACGTGTGTCTAACCTGAGAACCATTAGTGTGTTTATCAGAGGGTCTGATGAGCCGGGTGTTGAACGCGGAGGGGGCAGACAACGGTCTGGATGTGGGGGTCAGCCTGTTGACCTTTGGGCTCCTACCCCAACGGGTGCGTCTACATGGAGAAGCGGGGGATCCTGACCCCGGAATGATGCGACGCCCTCATCCACAAGACCTCCGTCGACTGTCCTTCAGCAGCCAGGACATGACCTTCCCCTCGCCCTGCTTCGACTTCGGGGAGAAGGTCAGCAGATATTTGCGTCCTCAAAATGACAAAACATCTGCATTGTATATTAACAGAAAAAAAATTATCAAAATTGAAGAATTTGATAATCTGGAAAAATACAAAAATCACAGCACCTCATCGGTCCCAAAATGTATCAAGAAAAATATGAAAATGGTTTGATTTTGATTGACAAGGTGTGTGTGTGTGTGTGTGTGTGTGTATGTGTGTGTGTGGTACTACCTGGAGGAGTGCATCCAGCTAGGGTGAGGAGGGAGGAGATGAGGACGTAAGGAAACCTTTGCACCATGTAACGTGAACTACCATCTAAGGGCCTGATGCATTACCACAGGCCTGCTGTCTCTGAACCAATCAGAGGGCCTGATGCATTACCACAGGCCTGCTGTCTCTGAACCAATCAGAGGGCCTGATGCATTACCACAGGCCTGCTGTCTCTGAACCAATCAGACAGCAGAGTTCGCCAGATAGGCTAGGCTCGCCAGAGCCAAGCTGGTTAGCTCGCCAGATAGGCTCGCCACCTTTTTACTTACTTTTTGTTTTTGTATATGCGTGTGTGGTTAAAAAAGTCAGACTCCACTGTTGTGTGTATGGTAATAAACTCTCCACACACTGATGAAGGGGTGAATGGAGACTCCACTGTTGTGTGTGTGTGGTAATATCCTCCCTCCACACTGATGAAGGGGTGAATGGAGACTCCACTGTTGTGTGTGTGTGTGGTAATATCCTCCCTCCACACTGATGAAGGGGTGAATGGAGACTCCACTGTTGTGTGTGGTAATATCCTCCCTCCACACTGATGAAGGGGTGAATGGAGACTCCACTGTTGTGTGTGTGGTAATATCCTCCCTCCACACTGATGAAGGGGTGAACGGAGACCCCACTGTTGTGTTGGAGGAAACGACTCCAGAAGACTTGGAGGATTTCAACTGAACTACCGGGAAGAATCGTCTGAACACACGAGAACGTTCATTTGACGCACTGAGTAGTTTATTAACATTATGATTTATGAACAATTACAAATCATAAGGCATCTTTAATGACTGAACATGTTGACTTGTTCCCAACAGAACACAAAGAAACGATCATCCGTTGAAAGTAATTTACAACATTGTTACCCTTTCCCATAGAACTCTTATCATTCATGATTATGTTGTTAAATCTGCTTTAAATCACGTTCCATGTCAGGCATGGCAAAATATAAACTGATTTTGGATTCCTTTAAAACGATGTTGAAAATATATAAAATAATGTAGTAAAATAACACTCAATAAACATTTAAAACATATTTTACATTAGAAAGTAAATCTTTGTACAAACTCCTTAACCCAAAGGAAGATCTTCCTTTCATGGTTTATGCTGAACCTTTCAGAAGCCCAATAAAATGCAGCATTTGGAGTTCAGTGGAGTATTTAAATCAATCACAAAGTGTTGTACTTCCACTGAACGGGTTGACCCCTCAAAGCACCAACAGCTGCTGCTCAACAACCCGATGCACTACAGGTACGTCCATGGGTCCACAGGTATTCAAACGTCCCCCTAACAGCTGGTCCTCAACAACGTGAGGACTGTGAGGACCCCCCAGACCCAAGCGGCCCCCTCTAATCTGACGCTCAGCAGCCCAGCTGAACACAGAGAGGGCTGAGAGATGAACCACGAGAGACACTGATGTTACCTGCTGCTTACCACCGGCACACAGACCTGCTGTGGGTTTAGATCCATAAATGTGTGTGTACGTGTGTGTGTGTGTGTGTGTATGTCTGTGTACATATGTCTGTGCATGTGTGTGTGCGGCTGTGTGTGTGTTTTTATGTCTCTATGTTTGTGTATATGTGTGTGTGTGGATATAGATTGATAAACAATGTGTGTGTGCGGGTGTTTGTGTGTTCATGTCTATGTACATATGTTTCTGTGTGTGTTTATGTCTGCAAACGTGTCTGTGTGTGTGTGTGTGTGTGTGTGTGTGTTTGTGTGTGTTTATGTTTATAGATTCATGAATGATGTGTGTGTGTGTGTGTGTGTTGTCGTGGCAATTCCTTGACCAGATATTTCGTCTCAGACAGATGAGATTTCCAAACGCAAAAAAGCCAGCAATACTTGTGGACAATTATGATCATATATATTTGTAATAATAGTACAAACAACGATGCATCACAACATGCATCAACAAACAATAGAAAAGGCGTACAACACAATAATCCGAGGCCTCAGATGGGAGCTCGCCCTGCGTCTCTCTAAAGGTTCACAAGGAGAAGTCCGCTGCATGGCCAAAGTCAGGAGCGGTGAGCTAGGCAGAGAGGCTCGCCAGGGCCCAGCTGGTTGGCAGCATTCTAAAAGGTCTCCCCGAGGGGATGTGAGAGGTGTCTCTTAATGTGTGCTGTCCCCCCCCCCCGCCCTGCTCCTTGGCCCGGTCTCTCAGCGGCTGCCGGGCCCTGCGGAGCCTGGGCCTGGCCCTCCAGCGCCCAGCTGCTGGACTGGCCCCTGGACGAGCTGCAGGACGCCAGCGCCACCTCCAGCCAGCTGCACCGCCTGGTGAGGGAGGCGGGCCACACCGACCTGGTGCTGACCTGTGACCTGCTCAACTACCACCACGACCTCCTGGACTAGACCTAACTACCACCACGACCTCCTGGACTAGACCTAACTACCACCACGACCCCCTGGACTAGACCTAACTACCACCACGACCTCCTGGACTAGACCTAACTATCACCACGACCTCCTGGACTAGACCCAACTACCACCAGGACCTCCTGGACTAGACCCAACTACCACCACGACCTCCTGGACTAGACCTAACTATCACAACGACCTCCTGGACTAGACCTAACTATCACCACGACCTCCTGGACTAGACCCAACTACCACCACGACCTCCTGGACTAGACCCAACTACCACCACGACCTCCTGGACTAGACCTAACTACCACCACGACCTCCTGGACTAGACCTAACTACCACCACAACCTCCTGGACTAGACCCAACTACCACCACAACCCCCTGGACTAGACCTAACTATCACCACGACCTCCTGGACTAGACCTAACTATCACCACGACCTCCTGGACTAGACCCAACTACCACCACGACCTCCTGGACTAGACCCAACTACCACCACGACCTCCTGGACTAGACCTAACTATCACCACGACCTCCTGGACTAGACCTAACTATCACCACGACCTCCTGGACTAGACCCAACTACCACCACGACCTCCTGGACTAGACCTAACTACCACCACGACCTCCTGGACTAGACCTAACTACCACCACGACCTCCTGGACTAGACCTAACTACCACCACGACCTCCTGGACTAGACCTAACTACCACCACGACCTCCTGGACTAGACCTAACTACCACCACGACCTCCTGGACTAGACCTAACTACCACCACGACCTCCTGGACTAGACCTAACTACCACCACGACCTCCTGGACTAGACCTAACTACCACCACGACCTCCTGGACTAGACCTAACTACCACCACGACCTCCTGGACTAGACCTAACTACCACCACGACCTCCTGGACTAGACCTAACTACCACCACAACCTAAGAGTCCCGGTTGGGTCATCTGTAGTACTCCGGCTGTGATTGGTCCAGCAGGAAGTAGCGCCTGGAGGGGGGCGTGGCGTCCAGCTGACCAATGGGGCAGGAGAGGGGGAGGAGGTTGAGGCGTGGCAGAGGGAAACTGAGGACCCGGGGGAAGCCAGTGAGGGAGGTGGGGGAGGGTAATTAGAGTCATCAATATGATCAATATTGTTCTGATATTTTTCAATACACAATATTATTCAATGTATTTTCACCAAATCAATATGTGAGTGGTACTGTGATTTCATTATGAAGGTCAGAGGATTCGTCTCTGGAGGAAGAGACACCAGGCAGGAGGACTTAATGCTACTGTGCTGTTCTGATGCACCCACAACTGTGGAGCAGTGTGTGTGTGTGTGTGTGTGTGTGTGTGTGTGTGTGTGTGTGTGTGTGTGTGTGTGTGTGTGTGTGTGTGTGAAAATTGGTGGGCTGGCGGTCTGAATACTAACACACCAACACCCGACATCAAAAATCCCCTGGTGAAAATTAAGTACACTGAAGTGTATTAAAAATATATTTTCGAAGTACATAATTCATTAGTAAATTTTTCAGGCATATACTTCTTCTTCTTGTTAAGTATATTTTAGGTAGACTTTTGGAAAAGTATACTTCTTCTGAGATCTTTTTAGGTTCAATTTAGGTGTACTTGAAATAAATATACCAACGCTAATGTACTTAAAGTGTTGTTTCAGTATACAAGTGTATTTACGAAATATTTCAGATAAAGAATATTTCTGCCAGGATGTCATTAAGCTCAACTGTAATATACTGAAAATAAGTATGATACTGCTGTAATACTTGAAGTATGCATTCAGCATACTTCTTACAAGTATACTTCACTGATCTTTTGTGAAGTTTATTTAGAATATATTTCAGATAAAGTATATTTCTGCCAGGATGTCATTAAGCTCAACTGTAATATACTGAAAATAAGTATGATACGGCTGTAATACTTGAAGTATGCATTCAGCATACTTCTTACAAGTATACTTCACTGATCTTTTGTGAAGTTTATTTAGAATATATTTCAGATAAAGTATATTTCTGCCAGGATGTCATTAAGCTCAACTGTAATATACTGAAAATAAGTATGATACGGCTGTAATACTTGAAGTATGCATTCAGCATACTTCTTACAAGTATACTTCACTGATCTTTTTTGAAGTTTATTTAGAATATATTTCAGATAAATTGTATTTCAGTCAGGATGGCATTAACCTCAACTTTAATATACTGAGAATAAGTATGCTACTGTTGTAATACTTGAAGTATACTTTCAGTTTTCATCTTAAAGTACACTTAACTGATCCTCCTTAAAGTTTAATTTGAATATATTTCCAATGAAGTGTATATGCATCTTTGATGCATCGTTGGTCCGATATTTCCATGAGGTGCACCCTGATAGACCTGCTGGGTCGCCTGGAGGTGCCCATTGAGGGGGGGAAGGCCTACTCTTAGGGCTGTGGCCGTACCAGTGGAGGCTCAGCTCTGCCTCCCCCTCTTGGGCAAGGGCTTTCCTCGCTTTCCCCAGCTCCACACCTGTCGGACTTGCACACCTGTCATCAGTCTCCAGTCATCATCTCTGCTCCACTTAAACCCCGGTTCTTCAGCCACTCATCGCCAGATCGTTGTTTCAACTACAGTGGTAGATACCAGTCTCGGCACTAGTGAATGTTTGGTAACAACAACAATCTGTCCCTTATGACATCACAGGTGGGCGTGTCCACCTAGATGTGTGACGGAGAGATGAGCAACGCTTGCTACAGTCCACTGGGTAGGCTAGTAGACTGATCTATCCAGCACACATCTAGGTGGACACGCCCACCTGTGATGTCATAAGGGGCCGATTTCCAAAACGGCTTGTAACGGCTAATCACACCACACCTGGTGGCATGTCATGGGACCTTTAACTCTCTGCGTTGTCCTCGGCCCAGGATCACCAACCCCGTAGCTGCCTGCCATCCACCCCGTGTGCTCCTCTGCCTGCCCAGCTGCCTGGAATCCACCCTTGCCTGTCCATCTCCTGTTGTTGTTCCCTGCCTCCTGCAGGTCGTCCTGTCCACCAACATCGCAGAGACCAGCATCACCCTGAACGACGCGGTGTACGTCATCCACTCCTGCAAGTAAGAAACCCGGTCATGATGTTTGTGAATGTGTCTTTGTATTGACGGTGTATATAATTTGGGTTTTGACCCAGTGTCTGAACACAGGCCACCTATATAACGTTGGCCTGTGTTTTGGAACACACTGCTCGCAGAGCGAAGCGCGGCACGCGGGGCAGCTCATAACGCGGCTGAAAATAGCCTGGAAGTCTATTCAATACGGTGCAGCTCCGCACAGCTACAATGTTACCTTAGTCCTTGGTCGATGCCATGTTTGCAGAGAGCTTGTGCAGGCCATAGGTGGTGGTACAGCTCTCACCTGCAGAACAAGAGATAGAAGAGCAAACCGGGATTGAGGATGTGCTTGTTAATGATCGAAGGCAGACCTCTAGAACCAGTGTCACTCCAATCAACCTGCCCATGTGAACATCCTCCCAGACCTCAGCCCTCACCTGCAACATGCTGTAATGGGCACTCTGGAACAACAAGGCCACTAGATGGTTGCAAAGAACCTTGGCTGCTGTACAGCTGCATGTGGTTTCTTGAAGATTGGCGCCGTCAGCTTGGAAAACAATCTACAAATATTTAAGTTGTTAAAGTTAAACTAAAATAAACAGATTGTTGCAAATTATATAGAAATGTAAGGAAGAGCATTGCAAACCCTTACACCATTAACATGTTGGATTCAACAAACAGGATATTAAAGAATTTAAATGCAAAGTTACATTATCATGATATTGATATTTGCATACTGTACATATGTCAAAAAAGGTATAGTATGATGTAAACAGGCAACAGTGTAAGGGGTCAAACTTCTTGCCATTATGCCTTAGCTTCCTAAAATAACCTTCAAATAGTGGGGCTGTCCTCGCTTCTTCATCGACCTGTAACACCTAGACCTGACAGCCACCTCCCTATCAATGAAGTTGGACACTGGTAGAAAAAAAAAAAATCAATGCATGTACTGGGGATTGTTCATTCTAGCAAAGGGACACTTGTATGTTGCTGTTAGGTAGTTGACACTGACAAACGCTAACGTCAGAATAATTAAAATGAACTGTCTGAGCTGACGCCAAACTGACGTTAACATAAGCCAACCTACCTAGCGTAAGCTAGAGAGCAGACACTCACCTTCGTAGTCGTAGATATATTTCTCGAAAAATAAACGGTATCCCTTGTCCAGTTTGGAGCGGGCTGTAATGGAATGTTGTTCGGGAAGTCTGTGAACGTCAGGAAACGTGATTTTGGGTACATTTATCAGGGATGTAGTGAAAGTGAACTGCCGGTCCTCCATCATCGGTTCGCCAGAGTGATGAGATATTCACCGGATGTCACAGTGCACAAAGATCACCAAATGCGGAAGTAATACGTATCAGCGTGATAATCCCCTATTCTAGTCTTCTCTTCTGGTGTGCGTGCGCGCGCGCGTGCGTGCGTGCATGCGTGAGCAGAAGCGCCTCAACACGTCCACCCTGAGGATGACCCTGGAGGCCAAGGTCCAGCTGGAGGACATCCTCACCATCTCTGGCTTCCCTGAAGGTGATTGGTTCACGTCCGCCCTTGCCCCGCCCACCGCAGTCTCTTCTAGGGTCTGGAATCAGCCGGGACGATGCGATATGAAAAGCCGTTGTGTGAATACTGAGATTCTGTAAATATTGTGGTACGGTCTTTCGATCTCTTTGGAAGGTTTATGTTGTGGTTTCTGTTCTACAGGTCCTCAATGCAAATGGACGATTGTCGAGTACGCATAACATTAAGCAATACTCTATTGAGCAATGTTGTCAGAGAGACACAAATCAGTACTTTCCTATAGAGCGCACTCTATAGGAAAGTATTGATTTGTGTCAATCTGACAACGTTGCTCAATCAAGTATCGCTTAATCAAAGAGTCCCGATTCTCCCATGAATGGATTCCTATTCCCCCAGCCCCTGCTTGCTCTGCCCTGAGTCAAACCACTGCATCCACAGACATCGTAGCTCCGTTGCTTTTCTTGCATTTCATCGACATTTGGCCTCTGGATGGAGTTTTAGTCTTCAGGTAGTCGGTCTGAAATGTTGGTGATCGGTCATCGTATGACGTGTGTCTAACCTGAGAACCATTAGTGTGTTTATCAGAGGGTCTGATGAGCCGGGTGTTGAACGCGGAGGGGGCAGACAACGGTCTGGATGTGGGGGTCAGCCTGTTGACCTTTGGGCTCCTACCCCAACGGGTGCGTCTACATGGAGAAGCGGGGGATCCTGACCCCGGAATGATGCGACGCCCTCATCCACAAGACCTCCGTCGACTGTCCTTCAGCAGCCAGGACATGACCTTCCCCTCGCCCTGCTTCGACTTCGGGGAGAAGGTCAGCAGATATTTGCGTCCTCAAAATGACAAAACATCTGCATTGTATATTAACAGAAAAAAAATTATCAAAATTGAAGAGATTGATAATCTGGAAAAATACAAAAATCACAGCACCTCATCGGTCCCAAAATGTATCAAGAAAAATATGAAAATGGTTTGATTTTGATTGACAAGGTGTGTGTGTGTGTGTGTGTGTGTGTGTGTGTGTGTGTGTGTGGTACTACCTGGAGGAGTGCATCCAGCTAGGGTGAGGAGGGAGGAGATGAGGACGCAAGGAAACCTTTGCACCATGTAACGTGAACTACCATCTAAGGGCCTGATGCATTACCACAGGCCTGCTGTCTCTGAACCAATCAGAGGGCCTGATGCATTACCACAGGCCTGCTGTCTCTGAACCAATCAGAGGGCCTGATGCATTACCACAGGCCTGCTGTCTCTGAACCAATCAGACAGCAGAGTTCGCCAGATAGGCTAGGCTCGCCAGAGCCAAGCTGGTTAGCTCGCCAGATAGGCTCGCCACCTTTTTACTTACTTTTTGTTTTTGTATATGCGTGTGTGGTTAAAAAAGTCAGACTCCACTGTTGTGTGTATGGTAATAAACTCTCCACACACTGATGAAGGGGTGAATGGAGACTCCACTGTTGTGTGTGTGTGGTAATATCCTCCCTCCACACTGATGAAGGGGTGAATGGAGACTCCACTGTTGTGTGTGGTAATATCCTCCCTCCACACTGATGAAGGGGTGAATGGAGACTCCACTGTTGTGTGTGGTAATATCCTCCCTCCACACTGATGAAGGGGTGAATGGAGACTCCACTGTTGTGTGTGGTAATATCCTCCCTCCACACTGATGAAGGGGTGAATGGAGACTCCACTGTTGTGTGTGGTAATATCCTCCCTCCACACTGATGAAGGGGTGAATGGAGACTCCACTGTTGTGTGTGGTAATATCCTCCCTCCACACTGATGAAGGGGTGAATGGAGACTCCACTGTTGTGTTGGAGGTAACGTCTCCAGAAGACTTGGAGGATTTCAACTGAACTACCGGGAAGAATCGTCTGAACACACGAGAACGTTCATTTGACGCACTGAGTAGTTTATTAACATTATGATTTATGAACAATTACAAATCATAAGGCATCTTTAATGACTGAACATGTTGACTTGTTCCCAACAGAACACAAAGAAACGATCATCCGTTGAAAGTAATTTACAACATTGTTACCCTTTCCCATAGAACTCTTATCATCATTCATGATTATGTTGTTAAATCTGCTTTAAATCACGTTCCATGTCAGGCATGGCAAAATATAAACTGATTTTGGATTCCTTTAAAACGATGTTGAAAATATATAAAATAATGTAGTAAAATAACACTCAATAAACATTTAAAACATATTTTACATTAGAAAGTAAATCTTTGTACAAACTCCTTAACCCAAAGGAAGATCTTCCTTTCATGGTTTATGCTGAACCTTTCAGAAGCCCAATAAAATGCAGCATTTGGAGTTCAGTGGAGTATTTAAATCAATCACAAAGTGTTGTACTTCCACTGAACGGGTTGACCCCTCAGAGCACCAACAGCTGCTGCTCAACAACCCGATGCACTACAGGTACGTCCATGGGTCCACAGGTATTCAAACGTCCCCCTAACAGCTGGTCCTCAACAACGTCAGGACTGTGAGGACCCCCCAGACCCAAGCGGCCCCCTCTAATCTGACGCTCAGCAGCCCAGCTGAACACAGAGAGGGCTGAGAGATGAACCACGAGAGACACTGATGTTACCTGCTGCTTACCACCGGCACACAGACCTGATGTGGGTTTAGATCCATGAAGGATGTGTGTGTGTGAGTGCATGTCTGTGTAAATAATTCTGTGTACGTGTGTGTGTGTGTGTGTGTGTGTGTGTGTGTGTGTGTGTGTGTGTGTGTGTGTGTGTGTGTGTGTGTGTGTGTGTGTGTGTGTGTGTGTGTGTGTGTGTGTGTGTAAATAAGCCTGTGTACGTGTGTGTGTATTTATAGAGTGCGATGTGTTTGTTTGTGTGTGCTTGTGTGTGTTTATAGAGTCATGAACGATGTGTTTGTTTGTGTGTGCGTGTGTGTTAATTTCTATGTACATATGGGTTTGTTGGTTTGGGTGTGTTTATGACTGTCTACATGTGTGTGCTTTTCCATGTGTCTTTTTGTGTGTTTGTGTATCTACAATGGACACTCCCAGAGACACTGAACCACTCTTATCTAACCTAAACCCAGGGAGGAGGACCTCCTGGGTGAAGGAGGCCTGGAAGGTGTGGATGTGTGTCAGTGTGTCTGAGGACCCCCCTCCACCTGGGGACACTCTGTAGAAGGACAGAGAGCCAGCAGGCTGGTCCAGATACACTCCTACTCTGTTAGAGCGAGGGGGGGGGAGACGTGTGGCTGTTCCACTACCGTTGTGAAGGGCAGAGTAGGGAGCAGTGTCACCGTCGTCATCACAAACAAGACTCCAGGACTTGTTGTTCATTCCCAGCCCGCTGTCACTACTCCCTCCTCTCCTTGTCATTCCTCTGTATGCCACTCCTATAACAACCCGTCCTCCCCACTCTACCTCCCAGTAGCAGCGGCCAGTCAGACCCTCTCTACACAACACCTGCTCCCAGGTGTCAAACCTCTCTGGGTGATACGGATACGACTGGGCCTCTTTAACCCGCGTCACCTTCCTGCTGTCCTCAGACAGAGAGAGTCGTCTGTAGGCTGTGTTTGGGTCCAGTGTGAGTTCACAGGCATCTGACGGGAGAAACATGATTAGGCTGCTAAACCAATATTATTAATTATAATCATCATCATCATCATCATCATCATCATCGTCATCATTATTAAATAAACAGCATCACCAGCTCTAATTTAAATCTAAGGTGAAACACATGCATCATTCAAAACATGTTAATATGATTATTATGTGCCATAGCTAATGTAATGACAGGAATTAAAACGATGTTATAATTATTATTATAATGGTGACAAGATGATAGTTTAATTTAATAGTTTTTGAATATAAAATAGACATGTAATTATGATTAACAGTATCCTGATTATTATGGTGTTATGTCCAATGTTGTAAAATCATCACTCATGATATAATCACAGCAATTATGTTAATGTTTATAGATGTAAGATACATGATGTCAGTCATCAGCTTCATTCCCAGATATCTGAATGAACAGACGTCACCTCCTGCTGTGTGGATGGACTTTCCAGCTCAATAGTCAGTGTGCGTTGTGATGAATCAAACAGACACTTACACTTCTCTAGAGCTGGTTTCAGCCTCCACACTCCACCGTGCTCCACACTGGCGGGGGAAACAAAGTGAGAGCAGCATGTTGAAACATTCACCTTCATCATCTGCCGTCTCATCACTTTCTACACAACATAAGTTACAGATGCCTTTTCAAACAACTTCATCTAGCAGAGGGTTGAATCCTTGTAGGAGGCATTTTCTCTGAATGGTGAGCTGTCCTCTCCATACCTGAGAGTGTCCAGTCTCCAGCGTGGATCCTCCAGTCCAGCAGAGAGCAGCGCAGCTCCTGAGTCTCCTGGGTGATTGTAGCTCAGGTCAAGCTCTCTCAGATGGGAGGGGTTGGAGCTCAGAGCGGAGGCCAGAGAAGCACAGCCTTCCTGTGTGACCAGGCAGCCAGACAACCTACACACACACACACACACACACACACACACACACACACACACACACACACACACACACACACACACACACACACACACACACACACACACACACACACACACACACACACCTTTATTTATTCTATCTGGAAGAGAATATTTCTTACTGAAGTAAACAGATTAATAAAGTATTAATTCCATATGATGGACAACTTAAAGCATTATGATTTAATTCAGATCACAGCCCGTCTAGAGCCACCATCACCGAGCCTCATGTCTACACTAATGGCAACTCCTCAGAGTTACATAACATATAACACATAACATCCATAACATACAGACAGCAACCCCTAAGCCTAACTTTCACATGAGCTGGTCAGAGTTACATCACATATAACATACATAACATTCTAGCAGTTAACAGGACAGCAACCCCTCACCCTCACATCAGCTGGCCAGTGTTCTGTCAGCTAGAATAACCTGTTAACTAATGACACACTAGCAGCTAACAAGACAGCAAAAATAAACAACCCTTAAAAAATAAAAATGATGTTCCTAGAATCCTCGTCCTCTAAAGTTCTGTTCCTCCTCTGGCCTCTTGGCCTCCCTCCTCCCATCTGTGCTCCACTGACATGTTGACCCCAGCCTACAAATGAATAATGATGCTGAATCTGGTGGGGATCTTAAGCCCAGTTCAGACCAAAGATTCCCCTCGCAACGAGGCTGTTTTGGAACGTCGCAGGGGAAGAGTTGCAGCAGCGTGACCCTAACCCTAACTTCAGGTCAACATTGGGGGATCGTAATTATTTCCTTCAAATGTGTTCAACCAAAAAGTGGCCATTTCAGTATTATTTATCTGTAATTTATTTGATTAAATCCAAATTTTGTTTGTGATGATGTATGAAATAACCCATTCCATCAATTGACGACTGCATTTTACAAGTGTGTTATGAGTGGCATGGCATGCACTCATTTAACATGCCCTGGGAATGTATAAATGTTCTTGAAACTTAAAACTGGACCATATATTCATTAGAGTTGGATTTCAACTCAATGCAGGACCACTATTGGAGTGGATTTGACGAACATTGGAATTAAATTAATTGTTTGGAGTGCTGCGGCAGAACGAATCAAGGAATGGGCGCAGTATCGGCCCAAAAGCAACAGGCCTACAATGCGCTTTACAAGGTAGGAAGGCGAGAATATAGCCTAGTCCCCCCCCATTTGCACACAAATTCTCGAAGGGGATCAATAAAAATAAACCAACAGTTTTTGCAAATAGAAATCTCTCTACAAAGTTAGAACTGCTCATGATGATATCGCTGCGTTGTCTCTGTGGAGACAGCGCAGCAACACCTCTGCCCAAGCCCCCCCCCCCCCCCCCCCCCCCCCAGAACCGCGGAGCCGTCGCATTTACATCAGAATGAAACCCAATAAACCGCCAATGTGTGTGTAGGGTCCGGGAGGCTAAATTGGGGTGCAAGCTCAAGCAACCTAATCGCAAACCTAAGTTAGGCTACTTTTTAGCGTGATTCTGATGCTCTCGGCTCTCAGCTGTGCCAGAGCGTTCACAGTTGCTAGGGAAACCACCTGACGTCGCCGCCCGGTGCAGCAGTTTGAACTGCCCCATTTTTAGAACGTCGCAGCCCGTCTCGTCGCAAGGAGTTGAAAGGAGTTGCGAGTTGCAAGTCGTTGCGAGGCTAATCTTTGGTCTGAACTGGGCTTTAGACACCTGTCGTCTGTTCTTTTAGATCACAGCCCACCTAGTCCTGGATCATCCCTTACTATTAAACAAACCCAAATACACATTTAACCCTAACCCTGACCTGAGAGTTTCCAGTGTACAGTGTGGACTCCCCAGTCCAGCAGAGAGCAGCTTCACTCCTGAATCCTGCAGATCGTTGGTACTCAGGTCCAGCTCTTTCAGACTAGAGGAGTTGGAGCTGAGAACTGAGGCCAGAGCTTCACAGCATCTCTCTGACAGATGACAGCCAGTCAGCCTTCACACACAAAATAAAATACCATGTTACTGTGTTTATGTCTTTAACATTTTCCATATTTGAAAGAGAAGTTACGCCAATGTTAATTTTTTTTATGTTTAAATTCTAATAATAAGCTTTAAAAAAAAAGCCTGACTACATGTGAATAGGTAGAATAATAATAATAAAAAATAGTAAACTGTACATTCTACATTAAATGTCTTTATTTAAGTTTTTTTGTTACTTTTTTTTTATAAAGACTCTTGTGCTGTAAAGGTTTGCACATTGAGTAAAACTGACCTGAGAGTTTCCAGTGTACAGTGTGGACTCCCCAGTCCAGCAGAGAGCAGCTTCACTCCTGAATCCTGCAGATCATTGTAACTCAGGTCCAGCCCTCTCAGACTAGAGGATTTGGAGCTGAGAACTGAGGCCAGAGCTTCACAGCATAGCTCTGACAGATGACAGCCAATCAGCCTGCACACACAATAAACAGAACATGTTAGGAACCCTGATTTAATGTTTTAGACGACTTTTCTGATAGTTAGCTATCAGAAACTTTTCTTTTCTGATAGTTATATAAAAATGATGATACATTATTCTTCTGTTAATTATATTGTGGTGATCACGGCCGTGGTCACCGTGTCCGGGTGCCGCAAAGGATCCTGGGAGGCTCGGGGGGAAGCGGCACCGCCACCAAGGGAGTCGTGTGAGTATGAGAGTGTGTGTGTGTGTGTGTGTGTGTGTGTGTGTGTGTGTGTGTGTGTGTGTGTGTGTGTGTGTGTGTGTGTGTGTGTGTGTGTGTGTGTGTGTGTGTGTATTCGTGTGTGAGTATTCGTGTGTGTGTGTGAGTATTCGTGTGTGTGCGTGCGTGCGTGCGTGCGTGCGTGCGTGCGTGCGTGCGTGCGCGTGTGTCTGTGTGTGTGTGTGTCTGTGTCTGTGTGTGTAAAAAAAAAAGGCAACTCTCTGGGTCTTGCATTGTGTAACTGCTTTAAACCTGGGCCCCGTTTCCCGATAACGATGGATCGAAGCTCATATGATCATTCTCACGAAGGATCTTGCGAACCTTCGTAAATTTCTTTGGAGCGTTTCCTGAAACTCCTCTTAACATGAATGTGCCTGCATTGCTCTAACGACGTTTGTAGGCTTGCAACTGTCCACTGACACGGTGCTGGAATGGGCTCTATAGGAGGGGGAGACGCAGGATTGTCGATGGAAAATAGGGTTAAATAGGGTTCAAATATGTCCCCATCAAGGCTAACAACAGAGTATCCTACGAAAAGAATAGACTACAATAATATGAATGCCGAAGATATAACAACACAATTGATTAGGCCTGGGCTGACATATGCTTTGTCAGTCCTAATCTTGAACGCACTGTGCGTATATTTTTTCGAGGCATTTTCCCCCCTGAAACAATTCCATATTACAAAAATCTAAAACAGCTTGTGTGACAACTACATTTATCTTATTGTGCTGATTCCTGAAACATGCATTGCTCAGCAAAGAGAGCAGACTTTATCTGATTCCTTATAAGGTTTCAGTGATGACACTTACTCTCTAGTCTAGAATCTTTGGTGTAAACATTAAAAATGCAACGTTCCATGCATTCATTATCATTCAAAGGCAGAGGCTGGGCATTGACACACGGCTATTGCTGACCCGATTAGAAGAGCTTGGTCTAGATCCTGCCCATATTGTTGGGCAAGATGATGCATAGGCCTCTTTACACTGCCAAGCTGGTTTGGTCACAGCTTGGCATGCCCGGCGACTTCACCGTCTTATCTTAAGTTTCCTGTGTAAACCCGAGGGGGTCAAATCCCCCGTTCGTCACGGCGCGGGCTTTCTTGGTTCACTGGAGAAGGCGGGGCTGCGCACAGAGTTTTGAACTCCTTAGAATAATTTGCACACTCCCGAATATTTTTTTTTTTTTATGAATGAAGTCACCCGCATGTAAAAATGAGTTCACGTCAGTGTAGGCTACAAACCCGATTAACTATTTTAAAGTGCAAAAACGCCGACATATTCTTTATTTTGCTGACTAAATTAACTAAATTTGGGTGCTAGCTCAAGCAGGCAATTTACCTCGGGTAGTGTTAACGCATGGATCGTGCCGCGAAAAAAAAGGCGTGCATAAGACGGCATATTTGGCAGTGTAAATACGCCTTATGATGGTGCTGGTAATGTAAGCGGGAAAGCGCGTGGCATTCAGGCACGCATTGCAGCACAGTTTCCCGCAGAAGTCTACGTTCACTGCAGAAACCACGGTCTCGATTGTTCACTCCACTAAGGTCAGGGATGTTCGTTACTGTCTTGAGTCTAGACAGTAACGAATTGGACCGTGTCTAGACTCTAGACACGGTCCAATTAATAATGAACTTCAACACAGCCTCACCGAAGCGCCTTCAGTGCTTTATGGCAAACAATCGCAACAAAAAACGCCTGCAGAAATTCTCAGACACCCGCTGGTCTCAGCATGATTCATGTACAATATGTCTTCTGTCATTAATCAATATGAGGACCAACCACGCCTGCAGAGATTCTCTGACACCCGCTGGTCTCAGCCTGATTCATGTACAGTATATCTTCTGTCATTGATCAATATGAGGACCAACCACGATGGTTGAATTAAAATCAGAGGGAGACAGCAAGTGCAGCTCGAAAGCGACCTCCCACACAAGACGAATGGAATCATTTGAATTTATTATATGCCTTGAGGGTTACCTTGGGACGTGGCGTTTGATCGGTACATTTCGGCTGCGCATTTATTTTTGGAATTTTAAATTGCTGCAATAAATTATGTTGTTGTTGACTCAGTCTCGGTCTTTGCTTTTTAAATCTTACAGTAGTCTATAAGTAATATATTGGCGGTAACCACTGTTTAGTTATGTATGAACATTTGTTTGTTTTGTCTTGTTTTTGTTTTATTTATTTCTTATTGCTTATGTTTATTTATTTAATTATTTATTTATTTATTTATTTTTTCCACAATGTCTTGTTTTTTTTTAAAAAAATGTATGATGACTATATGCTCTGTAAGGTGACCTTGGGTGTTTTGAAAGGCGCCTCTAAATTAAATGTATTATTATTATTATTATTTAGGAGGTATTGCGAAATGGTGCCAGCTGTACATTCCGTGGTATTGGATGTGTTTTAATAAAACACATCCAATACCACTGAATGTCCAGCAGGTGACTCCACTGAGGCTATAGTAACGATGCTCTTAGCACCATACGAGCACCCCTGGAGCCCTCCTTAGCCACGATCCCTTGGTGGCGGTGACCCTCCACCCGGGCCTCCCAGGATCCTTTGCGGCACCCGGACACGGTGACCACGGCCGCGATCGCAAAAATATCATTTTCATTGGAACAACAAGAATTTATATTTTTTGTATGCGTATAAAGTTTTTGTTATGTTATACTTTTTTACACGTCAAACAATTTAAGACATATTAAAAATAAATAAAGGCAACTCTCGGGTCGTGTGGTGTATTGTGTAACTGCTTTAAACCGGGTCTCCCGTTGGGTCATTCCTGTGCTGCTCGCCAAAATATAATAATTCTAGGTAGACCTATAACCTTTGATTGATGCAAATACTGTGCCTTCATTTGTTTAACTCCCACTCTCCCGTTAACAGGAGATTGTGGGAGGGCACTATTATTATATTTTGTGTATATAATTGAAAAGATGCAATGGCAACTCGGATAACTTTTCAACTTTTCATTTTCGCACCGCACATACAACAAGGTGTAATATGTCCAATGGCACCACCCTGATAAACGTGGTCAGCAAGGGTACTGAGTCATTCGATTATATATTTAGACGACATTTAGGATTGATCCTTAAACCAGGGGCCAATAGTCGTCTTTTAATAATCTCCTGATACGGAACTGTTTGCACGTTGAGTAAAACTGACCTGAGAGTTTCCAGTGTACAGTGTGGACTCCCCAGTCCAGCAGAGAGCAGCTTCACTCCTGAATCCTGCAGACGATTGGTACTCAGGTCCAGCTCTCTCAGACTAGAGGAGTTGGAGCTGAGAGCTGAGGCCAGAGCTTCACAGCATCCCTTTGACAGAACACAGGAATTCAGCCTGCACACACAATAAAAAGAACATGTTAGGAAGTGAGATTAAAAGTGCTTAAAGGATCCAACTAGCTCACAGGAGAAACATGGTGTAGCTAACGAACAGCACTGGAGGGGAGGACGTCCAGTGATGCTAGCGCCTCGGCTCTCCACGCTGCTATCAGGGATCAGGGAAGGGAGCTCAAGGAAATGACTGGACATTCAAACTTCCATCAGCAGTCCCCTGATGGCCGTAGGGTTCCTGAACTCTGTGTGAACAGAGTCAGACCTAACGAAGCAGAGGGCTATGGAGCCAAGGAGGGCCTTCAGCGCACTCCATCAGTCCCAATGCTTCCTTCTGTGAGACTATTGATTCATTAATTCAACCTTTTATTTTGATAAACCATCATAAATGTGCTTAAGCTCATTTACATAAACCTAAAACACTGAGGGCACTTGCCCTTCCTGACTTCAGACACTTATAGGGGGCTTCAAAACAAGGACGACTATGAAACCCCTCTGGGGCTTTGCTTCTTTACATATTCAAACGTTTGATCTTATTCTGTATTCCTACATATTAAACAGATACATATTGATCTGTATTTCTACATATTCAATCGTTTTATGTTGCTCTGTATTTCTACATATTCAATCTTTTTATGTTTATGCATTCCTACATATTCAATCTTTTTATGTTTATGCATTCCTACATATTCAATCGTTTTATGATGCTTTGTATATCTACATTTTCAATAATGTTGTTTTGTATTACTACATAGTCAATAGTTTTATGTTCTGTATTTTAACATATTAATTTATGTTGTCCTGAATTTCTACATATTCAATTCTATTATGTTGCTCTATATTTCTACATGATCAATAGTTTTATGTTGTTCTGTATTTACACATATTAAATTGTTTTATGTTGCTCTGTATTTCTGCATTTATTGTTCTGTATTTCTACATCTAAAATTGTTGGACCTTGTTCTGTATTTTATGTCTTCAATTGAAGTTCTGAAGATAAAATATATATAAAGTATATCTGTAAAAAATGATGACGTAACAAAGACCTTATAAAGTCATGGCAACAAAAAAGAAATTGTTGAGTTTCTCCTATGAAAATTATACATTTATGAACTTGAAATGAACTATACATTCATATAGCGCTTTTCAAGTCAGCTTACATTGACTTCATATAGGGCTTTACAGTGAAGGGGGGACCTCACTAACCATCACCAATGTGTAGCATCCACATGGGTGATGCACGGCAGCCAATCGGCGCCAGAACGCTCACCACACATGAATTGTGAATGTGTGATTGGACTGTCATATTTTACTTTGTTGACCCCATTGTCATGTACATTACCTTTAACACACACACTTACATACACCTATATGCATGCTTACACTACCAAGGGACCACAATGGAAATAAGCCCATGTGCTTTTATGTGTTATCCTTTTGACCTGTACATTTGTATGCTTACGTTTGTGCATGTGTCAAAGAATTTCAATCATTTCAATCAATCAATTACACACCAGCTTGAGGTGGAGAGTGAGGGGATGAATGAATCATCCATTTAAACAGGGGGATGAATAGGGGGCCAGATTGAATGAGCCTGGTTGGTCAGCTTTAGCCGGGACCCGGGGAATCCCCTACTCTTTTTGAGATAAGTGCCCTGGGATCTTTAATAACCTCAGTGAGTCAGGACCTCGGCTTTACGTCTCCTCTGAAGGACGGCACCTTCCACAGCCCAGTGTCCCCGTCACTGCACTGGGGCATCAGGATTTATGCTCTGGCCAGAGGGAAGAGTGCCCCCTACTGGCCACCAACCGACACCACTTCCAGCAGCAGCTCAGTGTTCCCAGTTGGTCCCCCATCCAGTACTAACCAAGCCCACCTGCTCAGCTTCAGAGGTTCAGCTAAGGCAGGGTCTACATGGGTCTGGCTGCTGGTTTATTTAGACCTATAAACTTTCATGGATGCAAATACTGCGACTTCATTTGTTTAACTACCACTGTCCCGTTAACAGGGGATTGTGGGAACGCACTTTTATTATATTTTGTGTTAATAATTGAAAAGTTGCAATGGCAACTTTGGGATTACTTTTTAAACTTTTCATTTTTGCATCCCACATATACAAAAAGGTGTAATGTGTCCAATGGCACCACTCTGATACATGTGGTCATCAAAGGTACTGAGTTATTATCTGATATAGTTTGACGTCATTTAGGTGTGATTCTCAGACCAGGGGGCAGAAGGTAAAAGTCTTCTGAAACCGAACCTTGTGGTGTAACAGTTTGCACTTACTGACCTGAGAGTTTCCAGTGTACAGTGTGGACTCCCCAGTCCAGCAGAGAGCAGCTTCACTCCTGAATCCTGCAGATCATTGGTACTCAGGTCGAGCTCTCTCAGACTAGAGGAGTCGGAGCTGAGAACTGAGGCCAGAGCTTTACAGCATCTATTTGACAGCTTACAGCTGTCCAGCCTTCACACAAAAAAACAGAACATGTTGAGAACCGTGATTAAATGTTTTATAAGACTTTTCTGATAGTTGAACAACTGATTATACATTAGATCTTGAAATGGTAGTTACATATTAGGTGTACAATGTTGATACTAACAAAAATGCTATAACAGTTGTTTTGTAGTTCTGAAAACTGTATCATAATATTACTTTTATAGAATTATGTATATAGTGTGCATCGTAAAACATTTTATAAGTATGCCTACAGATATATATTGTATGTTATTATAACTTTTGTATTCTAGTATTATGTATATTCTATTGTTTGCATTCGATACATGTTCTTAGTCCACCGTCAGAGATGTTTTGTAATTTAATATAACTTTTATATTGTAGTATTATGTTTAGTGTTGTATTCTTAATATATGTTATGAGTGAACCTACAGAGATGTTTTGGAGGCTTTGACCAATGGCAGCAGCCCCAGAAGACCCTCGTCAGAAGCAGAGTATTTCTTCAGGTAAAACACGTCCAGCTGCTCTTCTGATGTCAGTACGATGAAGACCAGAGCTGACCACTGAGCAGAGGAGAGAGATTCAGTGGAGAGACTTCCTGATGACAGGTACTGTTGGATCTCCTCCACTAGAGAACTGTCATTCAGTTCATTCAGACAGTGGAACAGATTGATGCTTTTCTCTTGAGAGAGATCTCCACCTATCTTCTCCTTGATGTAATGGACTATTTGGTTATTGATTTGTGACCTCCTTCCTGTCTGTCCCGGTGGATCTTTTTTAGTTAGATTGCCCGGTAATTTACTTCCTCTTGGTCCCAGCAGACCTTGTAGAAGCATCTGATTGGTCTCTAGAGAGAGGCCCAGGAGGAAGCGGAGGAACAAGTCCAGGTGTCCGTTCTCACTCTGTAAGGCCTTGTCCACAGCATTCTGGTAGAGGGGGAGGAGTTCAGCTTCCCTGGAGGTTGGATGTTCTTCTGAGAGCAGGTTGACACCAGTGTTGATGTAGGACAGAAAGACATAAAGGGCAGCCAGAAACTCTTGGATGCTCAGATGGACGAAGCAGAACATCCTGTCCTGGTGCAGTCCACACTCCTCTTTAAAGATCTGGGTGAACACTCCTGAGTAAACTGAGGCTGCTCTGATATCGATGTCACACTCTGCCAAGTCTGCCTCGTAGAAGATCAGCTGGCCTTTCTCCAGCTGGTTAAAAGCCAGTTTCCCCAGAGAAACAATGATCTCCCTGCTCTCCGAACTCCAGAGTGGATCAGTATCAGCTCGCCCATGATACTTCCTGTCCCCCTGTATGGACAGAACCCTCAGGAAGTGGCTGTACATCTGAGTCACGGTCTTGGGCACCTCTTCTCCTCTCTGGGATGTTTTGAAGAAGTCCACTAGAACTGTAGCAGTGATCCAACAGAAGACTGGGATGTGACACATGATGTGGAGGCTTCGAGATTTCTTGACGTGAGAGATGATTGTGGTGGCCATTGTCCCCTCTCTGAATCTCTTCCTGAAGTACTCCTCCTTCTGTGGGTCGGTGAACCCTCTCACCTCGGTCACCATGTCAACACACTCAGCAGGGATCTGATTGGCTGCGGCAGGGCGTGTGGTTATCCAGATGCGGGCAGAGGGAAGCAGGACTCCCCTGATGATGTTTGTCAGCAGCACCTCCACTGAGGTCGGCTCGGTGACATCCGTCCAGATCGGGTTGTTCTGGAAGTCCAGAGGAAGTCGACACTCATCCAGACCATCCAAGATAAAGACTACTTGGTCATGGTCGTATCTGTAGATTCCTGATTCTTTGGTTTCAACAGAAAACTGATGAAGAAGTTCCAGTAGGCTAAACTCTTTCCCTTTCAGTAAATTCAGCTCTCTGAAAGTGAGGAGAAATGCAAAGTCTATGTCTTGGTTGGCTTTGCCTTCGGCCCAGTCCAGAGTGAACTTGTGTGTTAAGAGAGTTTTACCAATGCCGGCCACTCCGGTTGTCATTATTGTTCTGATTGGTTTATCTTGTCCAGGTTTAAAGATGTCTTCACATCTGATTGGTGTTTCCTCATTGGCTGTTTTCCTGGATGCCTTTTCAATCAGTCTGACCTCGTGTTCCTTGTTGACCTCTCCACTGCCTCCCTCTGTGATGAGGAGCTCTGTGTAGATCTCATTCAGAGGTCTCTGCTCTCCTGCTCTAGCGATTCCCTCAAACACACATTGGAACTTCTTCTTCAGATGAGCCTTGAGTTCATGTTGCCACTGGACCGCAACAGCTCCTAAATCACAAACCAGAAGAAACATACCATTCATATTTCCAAGCAATATTACTGGTGTAAAGAAAAAAGTATTACACAATTCTACTTTACATGGATCTTATAACTTTATTAGTAGTGCTGTCGTTGTTGAGTATCAGTGGTATCAGTGACTTGCTAACCTGATATAACAAGATAGTGGTGCATCTCTTTCACTGAATTATTCTAGTGTTGATCTGCAGTTTAATGTTTAAAATTCTTTAAGCTGATACCCCCACAATAACCCTACATATCTGGATCAAACCATTCAACCTGATGCCCCCACAATGACCCTACATATCTGGATCAAACCATTTAACCTATATATGAGTATCTTACCACTGCCCAGCTTGTCGGCCAGTTCCTCCTGGTTCATCTCCATCAGGCAGAGCTTTGTGATGTCTACCACTCCCTCTATGGCGCGCCTCCTCTGCTCCTCGTTCTTATCATCCAGCTCCTCCTCCTTCTCCCTCTGACTCTCTGAGCATTGTGGGTAATCTGAGAAGAGTTCCCTCCAGAGCTTCTTCAGCTCCTTGTCTAGAAAAGCGTGTGCGTTCTCCTCAGCCCTCTGGAACAGAACAAACATCAAGGAGAACTTTACTTTGAACTAACTGAGGACATCAGAAGCATCTGTCCTAGATTAACGTCTCCCTAGTATAAAGAGGGAAAACTGGAGCCTATAAGCTCCACAAGAGATGCTTTTATTGCCCATCTAGAGCCAGGGCACCACTAGAGATTGTGGGCCTTATCAAATAATATATTGGGCCTACAACCTAGACCACCCACCAGCCTAGAAAATCCATTTGACAACCCATAAATTGATAGACTAGCTGTAGTGTAGCGTACTGCTAATTAACCAATACTTGGCCTGCTGTCATTGACCATTGATGTATGAATGTTAGAGGTAATGATTGGCATCTCTCATTACTGTTGCTGTGCTGGCAAAAGGCTTTCCTCTTGAGAAATTCAGTGGTGTTTTACATTTTGGTCAATTTGTTCCCAAAGCTTGTCAGATGCCAGTAATGTTACACTGGCTCTAAACACCTCAGTAAAATGGGACAGAAAAGACACTTCATACTTCATACTCTGCCATTACTTTTCACCACTAGGGGTCAGTATTCAGACCTACCCTGGCTGTATAGTTGATAAGTAGAAGAAAATTAGTGAAGGCCTCAGTAAACAGTTTCCTGGTTCATCCACCTGTCTACCTCATTCATTGATTCATATTCATGAATTTCATGTTTGATGAAGAACTATTTGATTGATATAAGATTCTATGATTCACTAGGTAGCTCCGTGATAATGGGCACCACAGGAAGGTGAATAAATAAAAACCTTTATTTGTATAAACTGGGTGACCAACTGTGGGCCCTGCTCCTCCCTCTCAGGTTTCTGTTTCTGATACCCCGACTTCTACCTCAACGACGACGTGTCAAACTACTGACAGTCTGTTCTCCGTCTGTTCTGCTTGTAAGGGCACCGAGTGGAAGACTCTGTGCTGAAAACTGGATCCACGCAAGACTGAACCATGCAATAAAGAGAGAGAGGTGGAATATATAGACTACTACCCCCCCACCCCCCTTAGGTCACCCCTGTCTAGAGCTGAAGTCAAATGTAGTTTTTCATTTACACACCTTGATCAGCTCTGCTTGATTCTGCTGTACAGACTGAGCACTGGTAACCTTTGACCTCTCCTGGAGTTGCCTGTGGAGAGAACGCGCGCGCACACACACACACACACACACACGCACAGTATCTTTTTATAAAAATATTTCCTGAATTGTAAATATCAGTTAGTAAAACTACTAGTTTGTTGGAAACTCCTACCTCTCCTCTCTGGAGGGGCGTCCATCTTTAAGTCCAGGAGGACGATCCATAGACCAGTTGCTCTTCATGGAGACACAGCTGGGTCCAGGGGAGTCCGCTCTCTCCTTCTGGAATATATAGACTATACTGAACATTTAGCCAAACATGGAGGAACAAACCCCTTGTTTGTTTAAATTGCTATGTTTTAATCAATAACATTTTCACTCGAAATATATTAACTTGATTATGATGAATTCCCCCCCCCCCCCCCCCCTCCCTTTACGGCGCCCCCGTTTAGAGCTGAATTCAAATGTCTTGTTTCATTTACACACCTTGATCAGCTCTGCTTGATTCTGCTGTACAGACTGAGCACTGGTAACCTTTGACCTCTCCTGGGGACGCCTGTGGAGAGAACGCACACGCACACACACACACACACACACACACACACACACACAGTATCTTTTTAATACAAATATTTCCTGATTGTAAATATCAGTCAGTAAAACTACTAGTTTGTTGGAAACTCCTACCTCTCCTCTCTGGAGGGGCGTCCATCTTTAAGTTCAGGAGGAAAATCCATAGACCAGTTGCTCTTCAAGGAGACACAGCTGGGTCCGGGGGAGTCCGCTCTCTCCTTCTGGACTCTTATAGAAAAACAAGAACCAGGATTTATGGGTGTTTGATAGATGCTGTCGTTTTATAATCTTTGACAAATCCTTACCCTTCCTCTCTGGAGGGGCATCCATCTTTAAGTCTAGGAGGACGATCCATAGACCAGTCGCTCTTCAAGGAGACACAGCTGGGTCCAGGGGAGTCTGCTCTCTCCTTCTGGACTCTTCTATAAAAACAAGGACCAGGATTAAAGGATGTCTGATAGATATAGTTGTATAATATCTGATAAATCCTCACCTCTTCTCAATAGACTGATTTCCATCTCTAAAGTTAGAAGGATGATCCATAGACCAGTCACTCTTCAAGGAGACACAGCTGGGTCCAGGGGAGTCTGCTCTCTCCCGCTGCTCTGGGCTTCAACACAACACACACACAGCTTTTACTAAGACTGATGATGGAGTCATGAGATATCAGTGCTGAGCTCTGAGAAGGACAACAGTCACAGACAGAGAGATCCTCTTCTTACCTCTTAGCTTTGCTCTGGCGGCCATGTTCCCCAGACAGAGTGGTTTTGGAGGTAGGAGCCCCATCCTCTCTCTCCTCATCCATAGTAGACTGGAGACCTGGACACAAACACAATGCCATATTGTTTCTCTGGATTCTCTTTAAGTACAAAACATGAAATGTCCCTCAGTCTAGAACTACACACTCAATCTCTAGATCACAAACTCTATCACTCTCTCTGTCTAGAGCTACATTCTAATCATTCTCTATGTCTTCTAGATCACACACACACACACACACACACACACACACACACACACACACACACACACACACACACACACACACACACACACACACACACACACACACACACACACACACACACACAGCTTCTAACACGTTCATTTAATTATGGACAATTATTTATTTACCTTTAGATCCGACACTTCCAAACCATCAATTCTTAACTGTTACCAATGAAACTATGACCGTTCTGACCTCCCTACAGAATAAAAGTCCACAATACAAGGAATGATCCGTATATAATCGCCCTCAACACGGTAAAACTAGTTACTGATGTCCTGACGCAAACTCCTTCATTAAACCTATTTTACACCACTAACATGGATACAATGAGCTTGGACTGGAAACAGATTAATTTAGTAAGAATAAATTAATAGTTAGAATACATCTGGTAAGAAAACAGGAATTCAGGAAAAGGTACCTTGTGACGAAACGTGTGCTGCCCGTGTTGAATGGAAATATAGAATAACAAATGCAAGGAAAGGAGGGAATAAAGAGATGTAGGTGTTCACCAAATAACAGAGAAGTGTTTAGAAGCGAGACAGCACATTAACAAAGGTTCTGAAAGTAAAGATTGAGCTGCTTGGGTCCTTATGGCAGACAGATCAGAAAGAGGAAGAGCTTTGAATCACAGCTAACTGCGTCACATCGTTTATGTGAAATTCTAGTGAAACTAAAGTAATGGCGCGTTCACACCAAAAGCGAAGGGGCGGCGCAACTTCCATACAAAGTCAACGTATAGACGCGTTCCAGGCAACGGGCGCGTTCGACTCCATACAAAGTCAACGTATCGTATAGTAATGCTGTAGCCTACTTTATATCGTCTGTGGGGAAATCCTGGGACTCTCAGAGTATCAAACTACAACTGTAAAAAAAAGAAAAGCTTAGGAAACACTTTTATTTAGAAAACTTCTGAGTTAAGGGACATAAAAGACAACAACCCCAAAAACACGCTGTCGGAAACACCTCGGATCAAACCAGGGACAGGACAGACCCGGAAGTAAGTTATTACCTCTGAGGCTAATTCAAGGCTAGTTGCTATTCAACTCGCATGTTGCATGGTAAGAACTTGGCTGGTAGTACCTGGGTTTTGAAAAATAGCGGGGGTGTTCACTGAGCGCTGAGTGTGGCGCTGCGCCCCCAGGAGTAACAATACTCTTGATTCCCTACATCTGTTTATTTACAGACGTATTATATTGGATTCACTTAATTGTTTCCTTCATTCCTCCTTCCGTCTTCAACCAATGAATGAATCCCAACGTTAGAGGTGTTTCGTTTCCATGCCGACTGTGTCATCTCTACACCCAATCAACACTAGATACACTGCCCTCTAGGGGTCGTACTTGGTTAAAGCACCAACAACCTTTTATTGCGTACAGAACGGAACTTTGTTTAATTTATAAGAATAATTAAACAAACAAAACAAAAGCAGAATCAACAGCAGCCATTAGGAGCCCAATTAGGGGCCCTTGAAGGGGGGGGGGGGGGGGGGGGGGGGGGGGGGGGGGGGGGCCTCACCATCCTGAACAGAGGTCAATCAGTCAGTCGGTTTGAAGCAGCCCTCTGCTGTGAGGGAGAGCCCCCCAGGACTAAAGAGAAGGCCCAGCGTTAGGACCCCTCTGCTGTGAGGGAGAGCCCCCCAGGACTAAAGAGAAGGCTCAGCGTTTAGGAACCTCTGCTGTGAGGGAGAGCCCCCCAGGACTAAAGAGAAGGCCCAGCGTTTAGGACCCTCTGCTGTGAGGGAGAGCCCCCCAGGACTAAAGAGAAGGCCCAGCGTTTAGGAGCCCTCTGCTGTGAGGGAGAGCCCCCAGGACTAAAGAGAAGGCCCAGCGTTTAGGAGCCCTCTGCTGTGAGGGAGAGCCCCCCAGGACTAAAGAGAAGGCCCAGCGTTTAGGACCCTCTCAGGGGGTGAGGATCAGGGGAGCGGTGAGAATGAGGGCGCGGCCCGCTGCTCTGGGCTATCGTCTATCTACTGGACATGACTGCAGTGTGGAGGTCCGGCCAGCAGGGGCAGCACTGAGGAGGCCTCAGTCCTTTGTTTGTTCTGGAAGAATGGCAGAACGTCCCACTGGTGTCTTACTGGTGTCTCACGGTGTTGAATCAATCCTCGCGGATGGTGTGCCCTCGCATAACTTGAACTCTGAATGATGATTTAGATAAGTTAAACTCATGTCCTGAAACACGTTGGGGGTTAGCGGTAGAAGCTTCTCACTAACTCTGTTGACAGTTATATTATCTATGTTTCATGAAGGAAGTAACTTCAGCGATTTCTAGATTAAATAAATAAACATAATTGTAACTCGGTAATGTGCGCATGTTTATGTGTTTATTCTTTTTTTTAACCTTTATTTTTCCAGATAAAACATTAAGAACAGTTTCTTATTTACAATATTTATCGATTGTATGTGTGTATGTGAGTGTGTGTTTGTATATTTTTCCCCAGATTACTTAGTTTTTTGTATGTGTCAGTGGTTAAAAAAGTCGGACTCCATTGTTGTGTGTGTGGTTATATCCTTTCCAAACACTGATGAAGGGGTGAATGGAGACTCCATTGTTGTTTGTGGGGTAATATCCTCCCTCCCCACTGATGAAGGGGTGAATGGAGACATACGAGAACGTTCAGTTGATCCACTGAGTTGTTTATTAACATTATGCTAGGAGGGAAGACATGCAGTAAAGGACCACCTGTCTGAATCAGGCGGCCTCCGGCTGTATGTGACCTCATCAGCCCAGAGTGAAGGGACGTACAGGTTTACTCTCAGGTACGCAGACGAAGAAGACGTAACCCACATTGAACCGAAGATATTGGAAGACCCTATTGAAGGTAGGCTCTTGGTGTAAATACAAAAGCAATCTGTGTGATGCTAAAACACCTGTGGTGGGAAAAAGCGACATTCTATTTACAACACATGGGGGGGTAAGGCAAAGGTCTCCATTGTCTTTACTGAACCATGTTAACTGGACCAGTAACTGAGGAGCCACCTTAGACAATGTGATTGAAACATGTTTAATGTGAAGGTATTAGGATGTGTATTGCAGTCATTGTTATAATGAGTGTTATTATCATTATTATTATTATTGAAAGAATAAGAAACATTCTCTTTTTCTGTTCAGAGGGATCTTCTAGCACAGTTGGGATCATTTTAGGAGTCGTGGATCCCGTTATCATTTTAATCATCGCCATCAACAGTTTATATATCATATAACCGATAAAGGTAAAACCACTACTTTCAGCATTCATTAATAACATGTTTACTACACATTTTTATTTTATAGAATTTCTTGAGAAAGGTGGGGAGGTTACTTCTGGGTTATTTATGAGTGATGTGGGACTGTGTAGTTTTACAAATAGGATTATGAAGCTATTATTAATATAATATAAATTTTTTGTTACTCCTAGGCCAAAGAAGGACGAGGAATGAGCTCAAACAACCAAAGTACTGAACCCTCTCCTCAGGAAGTCGTTCCTCTGTGAGATAACGGGTTCAACCTCCTGACCTTATTACCGT
This sequence comes from Gadus morhua, assembly GCF_902167405.1. Classification (NCBI taxonomy): domain Eukaryota; kingdom Metazoa; phylum Chordata; class Actinopteri; order Gadiformes; family Gadidae; genus Gadus; species Gadus morhua. Next base: position 20,944,183 of record NC_044070.1, on the reverse strand, counting down.
ACCATCAGACACAGCAGGGTAAGACCGTGGTCGCAGGAGCCAGGATCCTTGTTTACGTTGTAATTTAGGGGCGTAACAGTAGAATGGGGGGGGGGGGGGGTGGTGCTTTGTAGGAGGAACTGACCAGCTTCAGGAGTGAGGCTGAGGTGTGTAAAAGGTGAGTAGGTGTGGCCTGTAGGGGCTGATTCTGACCTCTGAGTCCTCTGCTGGGATTAGTGTCTGCTGCTATGTTGCCCGGTGTCTTCATCTGAGATGGACTGGGAGGATGTTTTTATTCTGCAACAGAGAAAGACTTTGAAAAGGTCAAACAGACAATGTGATGGATACAACCGAGGCAACTTCAGCACCACAACAACAACAACATGGACGACCTTGGTGACCCACCACAGAGCACACGTCCAAGAGCAAAGAAACATGTATCTGGATTAATGGGAATGAAACGTTTTCTGACTAAATACACGATTACTGTTTGGTCTCTTGAAAAGCGTTGGCATTTTTGTCATCCTTATGATCCCACTATTCTTTTACTTTGACATTTATTAGAAGTCGTGAAACTTAAATTCATCTTTAAGGCAATGAATGGATGAGTTGTAACATGCGTCCCTTATCTTACTGTACCGTCAGTGGAATTGTCTTCTACACAAATTTAAAAGAAAAGCATCTCCAACGGATTACACCAATTGTTATGTATTAATATTGATCATTTTATATTGCCTATAAAGTTGTAATCAGCCATTTTCAAAGACTTTTTGAAAAACGATGTACTGTATATTCTGGCAACCCGCCTTCTCCAGTGAACCGCATCCTCCCCAAACCGGACACAACTTTACTGGGCAAAAAGGCCTGTTTAATCCAAAAAGTCGAGAAACGAGAAACCTGGGAGGAATCGACGGTCCTATCCCACGAGGTCCTGTCTCTCCTTGCCCGAGCCACATGGCTGAGAGAGCCCTGATTGAGTGGAGAAGCAGGCGATTCAAGCCCTGCTTCTCCACCTGTTCCTCAGGTGTTCTGCATTTAGATAATTCGCCCCCTGCTCCAACGCCCTCAATGGCGTCATCTGGGGGTAGACTGCTTCCAGGGGTGCTGGGCCGGATCCGGGTTGCCACACTCCTCCACCCTTTGATGCAGCTTTGGGGCCTCGTGTTGGAGCGGCGGTCCTGCCTGAAGCGGAGCTGCTCCCGCTGCCGGCGTCGCCCGCTGCGTCGTCTCCGGCTGTGTCGAGGCTGCTTTGGAGGCTGGCGTTCACTCAAAAAATGGTCCGTAGCTTGGTCGAGTCCTCGGTCGATTCTCCGCATATGTGGCGACCCGCCCCAGGAATGTCTCTACCACTCAGGAAATCAACATTTGCGTTGTAGTAGCAGAGAATGGCCTGCGGGCAGTATGTACATGTTAAATACATGAATAGGCTTGGATTTAGTAGTAATATGGAGGTTTTCATATTTTTACAAAATGGATTATGTGAACATTGCTGAATAACAATCATGTATTTACAAATGTATTGCAGGAGTTTAGCTTGACACTAACCAAGTGAAAGGACAATTAATGAACCGCACCAAACATGTAGAAGTCAATGTGGGATTTTAATATATGAAAACAAAAACACTTGACAGAAATGTAATACAATTTTATAAAGGAAAGCAGAGGAAAACATTTCCAAATTCACTTTTCGAAATGTCACCACCATTCCGAAAGCAAGTGAAGAGGTTGTGTAAAAGCAGTCCTCCCTGACCAGCTCTGTCCCTGACTCTCCCTGACTCTCACCCTAACGCTAAAACCCTCTGAGGGCAGGAAGACGAGCCTTCAGTGTAAAGATTTGAACCAGAGAGAAGGAAGAAAAGAGGAAGCAGTAGAGAGTAGTGAAGTAGTGAGGTTAGTGACAGACGTGAGGGAAGGCGTGTGGAAGCACACGGTTACATGTGGGGTCAAGAAGATCACTCCACTGAGGTCATTGATCCATCAGCCTCAGACTGCTGAGCTCAGCAGGTCTTCTGGAGGACAAGGCTCAGATGAACTGAGGAGACGGGACCAGCAGGATGTCAGGATCAGGGCTGGTTTAGCTCAGGTGTGTCTACCCCGACCAAACAGGATCAGGTGAGGTTCAGCTCAGGTGCGTCTGCCCGGACCAAACAAGGACATGATTAGGTTCATTATTCAAAAATGCAACATTATCTGAACCAAAGATAAGTCATTAAGGAGCAGGCAGGCTTTAGGGCGCCTTGCTCAAGGAACATCACTGTATTCTGAGGACTTGAATCCGGCACCATTGGTTTGAGAGTTGAAACCCAACCCCCTACCTAGTCCACCATGTCCAGATAATGCAAACTTATGAGGAATCCTTGATGGTAGAGTGCTGGTGATCCTCAGGATTTTCCTTCCAGATGTACGGCTTCTCCATCAGTCCAGATTCCTGGTCTGGTTAAACGCAATTGTCTCTGATGTAAGGTAACAAACACAGTAGTACTGTCTCTAATGAAAGGTAACAAACACAGGAGTAGTTGGGCTCAAATCAGGTAACAAACACAGTAGTCGATGGGCTCTAATGCAAGGTAACAAACACAGTAGTAGATGGGCTCTAATGTAGGTCACAAACACAGGAGTAGTTGGGCTCTAATTACAAAGTAGCAGCTGTAGTTTGTCTGGTAAACAACACAATAGTATGCCGGAACTTGTACTGGACAAACTAATCCTGCGTTACAACAAGTCCACTGTTTATTTTAGGCAAACTTACGAGGATCCTGGTTGGGGAGCGATGTCTTCCTCCAGAGTCTTGGCTCCTCCATCAGCTCTCCACAGCCAGAGTCGTGGTCTGGAACAAACAGAGCGAGTCTGGCCCCAAGTCTGGTAACGAACATGTAGTTGGTCTTATTTTTAAGCCCTTTATTCCCGGTTTGTTGGTTAATATAAACTTACAATCCTTGTAGAGTGATGTTCATCCTCCAGATTCACGGCTCCCCTACCAGCTTGCCTCCCTCCAGGAACACGTTCTAGTAAGAAAACACAGCGGTAGTGGTTAACGCATACAGCTGTATTTTGCCCTTTAAGTCAACCATGTAACTAAAAACAAACTTACGAGGAATCCTTGTTGGCGATTCTAGCGTCCTCCAGCGTCTCAGCTCCTCCAGCAGCTCTCCTCAGACAGAGTCCTAGTCTGGAAAAACAGCGGAAGTCTTGCTTCAACATGTGGTAAAACAGATGTAGTCGTCTGGTATACATGGTACAAACGCCGGTAGTTTGTGGTAGCAGTGAGTGTGATGATCACTTCCGAGTCAAGCTCCATCTACCCCATGACAGAGTCCTTCACCAGGCAGGGCCTCCACAAGGCAGGTCCTCACCAGGCAGGGCCTCCACAAGGCAGGGCCTTCAGCACGACTCCTCCAACAGCTCCTTCAGCACGGGTCCTCCATCAGCTCGGCTCCTCCATCAGCTCCTTCAGCACGGCTCCTCCAGACTGGATTCCTGGTCTGGTTACAAACCCAGTTCATCTCAGCAGTAAATCACCTGGTGACGCAACACACCCCACCTCTGCATCTGAGGTTCACTTGTAAAATGGAATACAAATTTAAACACTTAAATTAGACAATGTCTGCAGATTGTCGCATTCAGCAATTCATCCACTACGGTCGTAGGAGCACTAGTAACATTAATGGCCATATGACTACTACATAACCCCCGTATGAATTCACTAAAATCACAGCTTGGCACAGATTTAAAGTCATAAGATGATCAAAACTAGACCTAAACTACCGTGGATTTTAGTGTTTCAGATGAGCTTGGTGATGGTTACCCTCTGGTCCGGTGCTGTGGGCCCCTGGTCTCCAGCCTCCGTCTCCGGTCCACCCTGGCACCACAAGCCTCTGGTCCCCAGCCTCTCAGCCTCGCCGTTCAGCTACAGCAGCAGGTTTATATCAGCATTTGCCCAACAATAAACTTAATTGACTCAACCGAAACAGTGTTGCACAATTAATTGAACTATTATTTTATAACTCAAGGCTAGAAAAGACGAGACCAGACATGAGCATCCCGTTTTCGGGAATGAAGACAGAGCTGTCCACAAGTTTAAAGAAGTGGTTCAGGCCATGCATTGAAACTGACCTGAGAAGACTACTCACACAGAGCACTGACCTGTTCTGGAGGACTTCTGGGAGGTGGAGGTCTGTCTCTTGGTGAGGAGGTGGAGGTCTGGCTCTGGGTGAGGAGGTGGAGGTCTTGCTCTGGGTGAGGAGGCAGACACCTTGGGACAAACTACATGTTACCTTTTAACCTTGTACAGTTCTAGAGTATCTTCTATTGTAACATGTGGGAATGACTGCCATTATTTTAGCTTTGATATTATGAAGTTGGTAACTGAACCAAAGTCGTTGTTTAACGTCATTCCATTGGGTAGGGTTTAACTTCTGTGGCAATTAATGACAGCAGATATTTAGAACGTACAAAAGTTGAAGTAACAAAGAACTCTAAGCAGTATCGATATTAAATCAAATATACTCAGCCATATTCAGGTGCTGGGTTCCGTTGAAGAAATGTCAAATTAGCTTCCACCTTGAAATGATTTTCAGCCTCCCCTGATGTCAAAAATGGGCCCGCAAGTAGAACGCCGTTTTGTACGCAGTGAGTCCCGTCACGTCATCGTGGTTAAAAGTACGGCGCAACCATCGGAATTTATCAACATATTGTACGACGTACGCATCAGTAGGCTATGTATTTAATATCAGACTTAAGTTGTTTAAGATAGGGGCAACAATTCCCAATCGAAACCGACTGAAATAGAATAGGAAACGGCTCGAGGTTACGCAAATACAATCCAGAACGTTCCGCCAGATTCCCTCAGAGGACTCCAGTCCAACAAACTGCCAGGTGGTTTCTCATGGTTGTTAAGACTACAACGTTCTATGCTAACCATTGGGACTAAATCAAGTGACCGCACTCAGAACCTTCCACGGCGGGAAGCACAAACCGTCCGACTGGAATCCGAACATTCCGGCCGGAACCAACCAAAGAACAAACAGAACCAGCGCCTCACCTTGAGCTGAACGGAGGAAGATCCTGAAGTCCAGCGATGGTCTTCATTAAAACACAGCCAACAGACTTACCTTGAGGAGATCGTTTGTTGCTGTTGGTCATTACTATTCAGTGTACCTTTACATTATTATGCACCCAGTGTGTACAAGTTATATCACTCAAAACCATACGAAGAACCAAACTACCATGTACGCCACAACAACTTTAAAACTAAAATCATTCAATACAAAACCGTGTATACATTTTACAATTATCTAGATTATTCCGGGTATAAACCATACAGAGCCAATCTAAACGTTGAGCAGAGAGCCGACCATAGCCCTGCAACGTCACCCTGACCGCCTCATCACCAACAGCAAATCATGGGCATCATCGTGGGCATCCGAGTGAAAGGACTGCCCATAAAAAGAAGCCCAATTCCTGAACTATCCAACCATCTTCATGGTTTAAAGATTAACAGACTGGACATTCCATTGTGTTCTAATCACCTTAGTCTGCTCCCTCGTTACTTATAAAAACTCTACATCTCCATCACTAGAGTGTTGCATCCTACTCATGGGGGTGTGGTCTGAGTGAGCAGAGATACATGCTGGGATACAGTGCTGTCTGAAGTCTTCAGTTCTATAGACACGCCCCTCAGGGGAAACCAAGTGTTTAAGAAACTGTCGTGACATCAGTTACATGAGCTGGAATATCCTTCAAGATGGCACCAGGATTCTCAGAGGAGAACGGTCAAGAGAAAGATGTGTGGGTTCTTCCCCTCAGCCAGTGGAACACAACAACGGTCTTCATCAGGGTACCATGGAATACCATTGAAACATTCTCCTCTTTATACCTTGAAGCCCCAGTGAAGGTTTCCACAGGGCTCTCCATCAATCCGGCCAGGTAGGAAGAGCCGACATTACAGGTCTGAAGGTCATCTTGAAAATCCATTTAGGTCCCTTTCCAACGTCACTTCCTTGTGGAATTCCTTTGGGTGTCAATCCTCCATTGATCCTGATTGGTGTAGTCCTAATTTGAAGTCACTGATCTGAACACGCCGCTTGCATCCTTTTACACTCGAGTTGGATACTCTCCTTCCTGTTGGATGTCGCTCAGGGCTCTTCATGCCTACTGGAGGCCCTTGAGTAAACGTGTGGACGTCCATCAGGTATGATTTAGTTGACCATTCCAATATCCCAAGCCAATCATACAGACCCCGTATGAACATTATCACGGTCAAAGCAAGCCGGACACACACATAGAACCCAGGACAGGCACGTAGAACCCCATGCCAGGTGTGAGTGGGAGACACAGTAGAACCCTAGCGATGCTCAAAAATCACACACACACAACTGAGCCATAAAAGGCCAAACAATCATGCAGGGTAAAACCTCATGCCAAATAACATTCCATCGTTTCTCCCCCACACCCCCAGGCCTCCTGCCAGGGCACCCATAACAGAACAACCAATGTCTCCAGAGACGTAAATTATGCACAACATTCTTCAGTGGCGTCCCACATTGGTGATGGATTATGCTTTGCGTCTCCAAAATATGTCCCAGGTTGATTCAACGTCTCTGAGGTCATGTCTTTGTAGTCCAGTGGTTTCCTGAATGAGGGGCCTTCACAGATGCAAACGGTGCAGCTTTAGTCAGCCTGAGGACAGGAAGGAGGTCATCTGTTCAGAAGACCACCCAGTGGAGGGGGGTGGCTCTTGAGGAGCAGGATCCATATGGGGATGGCCCCAAATAAGACCTTGGAAATGAAACCTTCCTGAGGAGTGACGATGCCTGGAGGGGACTGTTGAATGTGTTCCATGGTTCTCCGTTAGACTGAAGTTGTGTTTTAGCCGTTGAGATGAGGAGCCCCCTCATCTCCCCCTGGTGTTTCTCCTTCGGAATCCCTGTCTCCATCTTTAAGAACATTCCAGTCCATGTAACTGACGTCACGACAGATTCTCAAACACTCCGTTTCCCCTGAGGGGGCGCGTCTACAGACCTGTAGACTTCAGACAGCTCTGTATCCCAGTATGCACCTCTGCTCACTCAGACCTTACCCTCATCAGTAAAGCAACACTCATGTGATGAAGATGCAGAGCTCAGGAGAGTAGAATGAAAGAAGACTGCAGATGTCAGAACCCAACCCATTGCTCCAGCTTACAACAATAACTTGGAGCCTGTAACCATTTTAACAAATCATTAAAACCAACATAAACCAAACACCTAAGTAACCCATGAACCAATAAAACATCCTTACTACGCAGATCAACCTTCAGGTAACAGGTTAACTCACCAGGAAGCCAAAATACATCAATGTGCCCAAGAGTAATGAGATATTAATGACTTACAGTTTGCAGTTCATCTTCGTGGTTAAGTTGGGATACTCACAGAACTGCAGTTAAATATCCATGATAGACCTTTGAAGGAAGGAACAGTTTACTCATGGTCCAAATGAGAGTTAAACCACCACAATCCCGATTTCCCTTCACACATTATCAGTGATTTATATTCAACATACAAGTCACGTCAGTTGTGCTTTGCAACACAATTCTACTCACATCAGGTTCAGATGAGATGCTCCTCTTTACCTCAAAAAGTCTCTAACCTGTGAAACAGGAAGAGATGTTCAATAAGTCACAACAGACCTCAACAAAACAGTACACACACGTTGTGGTTTCTGTGAACACATCAACATACGTTTGAGAGACGCTACACTGCCAAACAGTGGAAGACACCACTGTACCGTCCGGCTCCCTCTCAAGTGAAACACACCAGATGCAACCAATTAACTAATTAAGAAAACCACTGGCAGGCGAGCTGCGGCAGCTAATTAGTAAAACTCAATGCAGGTTCTGCGCCCTGTGGTCTTTTTGGCAACAGTGAGAGGCTATTTCAGCTCTTTGTTTGATCTTAAATGACCTCCCTCATTTTAATTAAAGGGATGAGTCGGATTTAGATTCATACTTCAAAACGAAAAAAGTCTTCTTTTAAATCACCTTACTGTGCGACACACAGACACACACACACACACACACGTGAAGGTAATGTAACCTTCATACACCGGACTTTCAAACCCAAAGGATGGCAAGGCACACAGTTGCAAATAGGTTTTTAACACATTCATTCCCCCACAGTGTCAGATAAGTGCCAAGTATACAGAGGAGGCCAACCCCCAAATATCTGAAAATAGTCAAATAAAAACATTCAAAACCAATTCCAAAAACAAATAATTCAATCAAAATAATCAATTATTAAATATTCTCTATAATAAATCAAGCATATTAAAAATCAATAACCGGTACTTCAAATAATGTCAATAAATCACATAATCCATTAGCAAAATAAATGCAAATTAAACTCAATCACTGAGTATATTTAACCATAATTTACAACATGATGAATAATCACCTCAGTAGATATTTAGCATCTCGTGGAGAGCTGAGCACCCTGCTCAACACAGACAACCTCTTCTGGCAACAGCATCCAGCAGACTGTCAGAAGGACAGCAGCTCAGCCATTTTATACCCCATGGCCCTCCCACTAGACAGGCTCAATCAACAGGGGGATTATAATACTGTGGCATTGCAGGTCAACCATGAATGAACTCATCAAATAACAGCATGCATGTTAAAGTTCATTTCAACTTTTAGATCAGTGATTTTCACTAGTGCATTTAGGCTTGTCGCTCATTAATGTCCAATGTCAATGTTCAGTGTCCTCCTTTGACACAAGGAAAAATGGTTGGCCCAAATTGGGCCAATCAGTGGCAGCAGGTGTTTCCTGACACCATATTTAAACACCTCAGCCCCACCGCGACTCTTTTAGTCTGCAGTACGGAGCCATGGTGAGAGGGAGAGATTGTGTGGCTTGAATAAAGAGCTTGTATGTATATTGTATGCTTGAAGGTTTACTGTTCATGCACTATCCATCAATGCGCGCTATTGATGGCCAGTTAAACAGACAGGGACAGTGGTCAAACTGTCACACACGCACACACCACAGATACACACATAGATTCACACACAACATATAGATACAAACCATATGCACACACAAACGACCGATACAAACCATAGGTATACACCATATAGATACACACACACCATAGTTACACACCATATAGATACACGCCATAAGGATAAACACACCAAATAGACACTCATCAAAGATTAACTTAATATAGATAGATTCATAGACTCAAGAGAATAGATTTGGGTGGGGATTTCTAGGATTCATAAACATCCTCCTTAAGCTAACCTATTTATCCACGATAGCAGACACTTAAATCATAGTTATAATTGCATGCAACTTATTTATCTCAACGAAATTTCAAATAGTATACTAGATAAATACAAATATATATAAAGGACAATATACGAAAATGAAATGGCTAAAGTTAATGCAAAATTATGATGTAGTCGAGTACAAACAGTCTACTCTCATTGCAGTCTTTGGAAGTTAATTCTGACTGATATACTGTTATCTTCCACAGCATGACGTAACACATCTCAGGAAGTGGTGGCGCTCCACTGTGTTGGAGAATCTCCATACTGAAGGGTATAGTTCTTCTGAAGCAGATGTGCTGTGAATTCCGATATTAACACAACCGTAACAATGACCTACAACAACTATTTGTGTGTGTGTGTGTGTGTGTGTGTGTGTGTGTGTGTGTGTGTGTGTGTGTGTGCGTGTGTGTGTGTGTGTGTGTGTGTGTGTGTGTGTGTGGTGTGTGTGTGTGTGCGCGCGCGCGCGTGTAGTCATTGCAGACGGTTTGCTCATTTCACGGAGGAGGGCAGAGACATGGCAAGAGGAACTCTACCACCTATCTTCGGTATCCCGAGGAAGCACTAAGTGTCCGAAATGGAGGAGACATAATATTTGTCTTTTCTTTTTCTTTATTTTTTATTGGTTTGTTTGAAGAGAAGAGCAGAAAATAAAATTGATAATAATGGATACCAATTCCAAGAAAAACATTATTTGAAACGAAATGAAATCATATATTGATGGTTATTAAGCACACAATATACACTGCAAGAAAATAAAAATGCAGACGTTTTTTGCAAAGCAAACAATTTCTGTTCCCTCTTTCTTCATTTGTCACGTGAAGTTGTTCCCCATTTTGTTATACTTTCCATCATTGCCAGTACGTTTTTTTTTTTTATTAGATCAATATTAATTTAAACAAAAATAAATAAATATAAAGAGAAAAGTCGACTCTCTCTAACTTTCAATTCAATCTAAGTATTACAAAAAACATTTTATAACTTGTATTTTAAATGACCAAAGTCAATCAAACATCCGTGGTGTAAAATGCAACATTGTGTTTTTACACTTGGGGGAGTAAGGAAAGGGTGTCCGTTGTCTTCTTCACTAAACCATGTTCATTGGGCCAGTAACTGATAAGCCATCTTCACAAAAAAAATTCATGTTTATTGTGAAGGAATTAGGATGCGTCTTGCTGTCATTGTTATTATTTCATCCTTATTAGAGAAAGAATAGTAAATATTTTCTCTTTCTGTTCCAGAGAGATTATCTTCTAGCCCACTTTGGAGCGTTTCGATCACATTAGGAGTCCAGGGGTTCTAATTATCATTTTAATCATCACCATATTACTTTTTTAAACCTCCTGACTGTATGACCGGTACCATCAGACACAGCAGGGTCAGTCTGGGTCGTAGGGGCCAGGATTCAACGTTCACATGTCATTTATGTTTCTTTATTAGGCCGGGCTATTTCCTTATTATCTCTTTGTTAAATCATTAATCTTGTTGGGTTGGATTCTTCTCTTGTTTTTTCCTTCCTCATACTGTTTCACCTTTTACCGGAAGGTGTTCAGAAAGGTACCAAAGCAAGGTGGTGCACACCCACACCCACACCCACACACACACTTTGTGTCTCCTTCGCGTTATTCTTGTTGGCCAGAAGGTGAACTACATCGAGGTGGATTCACTGCCCCCTAGTGGCTCCACATGCAATAAGTAACAACACATGGCTTGATCAACAAACAGATGCGCATTATTTCAACACTACTTACAGTGAATGCTGATATGAGATCAAGGAGCAGGTAAGGGATAGACAGTGAGTACTGATATATGTGATTAAGGAGAAGGTAGGTGATAGACAGTTAAAACTGACACATGCGACTACCTGTGATACAGAAAATGTTGGATCCATCGAGATGGATAGTAACTTTATGGTTTATTAACAAATACAAATCATAAACAGGTTCACATATCTTTAATAACTTGACGGAGAGATGAGCAACGTTTGCTACAGTCCACTGGGTAGGCTAGTAGACTGATCTATCCAGCACACATCTAGGTGGACACGCCCACCTGTGATGTCATAAGGGGCCGATTTCCAAAACGGCTTGTAACGGCTAATCACACCACACCTGGTGGCATGTCATGGACCTTTAATCTCGCGTTCTCCTCGCCCAGGATCACCAACTCCGTAGCTGCCTGCCATCCACCCCGTGTGCTCCTCTGCCTGCCCAGCTGCCTGGAATCCACCCTTGCCTGTCCATCTCCTGTTGTTGTTCCCTGCCTCCTGCAGGTCGTCCTGTCCACCGACATCGCAGAGACCAGCATCACCCTCAACGACGCGGTGTACGTCATCGACTCCTGCAAGTAAGAAACCCGGTCATGATGTTTCTGAATGTGTCTTTGTATTGACGGTGTATATACTTTGGGTTTTGACCCAGTGTCTGAAACAGGCCACCTATATAAGGTGGCCTGTGTTCTATTATGTGCCTTTGGTTGCACCATGTACAGCACTTTGGCCATGAAAACAGTTTTTAAATGTGCCTTATGAATGGATTTTACTTAGTTACTTACTGTGGGGATTGTTGATGTTTCCTTGGGGTTGGTCACCAGAAGTGGACGCTGTGGACAGCAACGACGAGCTGCCCTCTCTGGGACGCCCCGTGGCCCACCGGGGAGCCCCGCCTGGGGGAGATGATGGTCATGGGAGGCCTCTTCAAGGGAGCGTCCTGCTCCCACCATAACCGCTCGTTTACATATCATAGAGGAGGGAGGAGGGGAAGAGGAGGAGGGGGACAAGGAGGTGAAGGAGGAGGCGGTGGAGGTGGTGGTGGAGGAGGAAGAGGGGGAGGAGGGAGGGGATGATGATCATGGGAGGCCTCTTCAAGTGAGTGTCCTGTTCCCCACCACCAGCGCTCATTCCCATCTATTCTGTATCTATGTTTGAACACTGCGTCCAGAAGCCAAACTCATTTGAGTTACTAGTGCTTGTATTGAAGTTACTCGTCGCTTTTCCAACAGTTACCTGTTACTATTTTAACTAGTGACTTTATATTGTTGATCCTTGCTTCGTTAGATGAGTACTAGGCCCTGTCCCATTCCTCTCCCCTTAACGAGAACACTTCCCTCCACAGTAAAGAGTGAAGTGATAGTGAAGATCGATCCCTATGAAATGTGACACCACTATAATTAATATTATGCAAATTAGCGTAGTGAACGTGCTCCCCTACGTCACGCGCCAGCAACCGACGTGTCCACACTACAGGAAGGAGCCTACTACTATTTTCATTCACGTTTGAAAATGTCACCCTTGTGTCGAAAAATAAGACAACCTACACATTCAGATCGTACAGTTAAATCCAGTCTACGGATAAAATAATTTAACATAATGTATAACAGTTTGAGAAACATGGAAAAATAGCCGCTTGCTGAGTTCGCAACGTGTCCTGGGTCATACGTGATACTCCCTTGGCTGTAAGTGATGGTACCGAGCTGGCGAGCTGCCAAGGGACTTTAAGGGGAAATAGGCCCTCTCTCTTGCCCCTAAGTATTGGATCACCCTGCCCCTCCGAGGGAACGCACAACTTCTAGGGCCAGGGCTCAAATCTAGGGCTAGGGGGAATAATAGGATGGGGCCCTAGATACTATTGCAGCCCTTCTAGGCGCTATAAATGTTATACAATGTGGTTTGAATTAAAAACACACATGACCAAACCAGCAATTATAGAAATCAACTCTATTCTAGTCTTCATTTCTGGTGTGTGTGTGTGTGTGTGTGTGTTGTGTGTGTGTGTGTGTGTGTGTGTGTGTGTGTGTGTGGTGTGTGTTGTGTGTGTGTGTGTGTGTGTTGTGTGTGTGTGTGTGTGTGTGTGAGCAGAAGCGCCTCAACACGTCCACCCTGAGGATGACCCTGGAGGCCAAGGTCCAGCTGGAGGACATCCTCTCCATCTCTGGCTTGAAGGTGATTGGTTCACGTCCCCCTTGCCCCGCCACCGCAGTCTCTCCTAGGGTCTGGAATCAGCCGGGACGATGCGGTATGAAAAGCCGTTGTGTAAATACTGAGATTCTGTAAATATTGTGGAAACGGTATTTCGATCTTTCTGGAAGGTTTACGTGGTGGTTTCTGTTCTACAGGTCCTCAATGCAAATGGGACGATTGTCGAGCATGCATAACATTAAGCGATACTCTATTGAGCAATGTTGTCAGATAGAAACAAATCAGTACCTTCCTATAGAGCGCACTCTATAGGAAGGTACTGATTTGTGTCAATCTGACAACGTTGCTCAATCAAGTATCGCTTAATCAAAGAGTCCCGGTTCTCCCATGAATGGATTCCTATTCCCCCAGTCCCTGCTTGCTCTGCCCTGAGTCAAACCCCTGCATCCAGACATCGTGGCTCTGTTGCTTTTCTTGCATATTCATCGACATTTGGTCTGCGGATGGAGTTTTAGTCTTCAGGTAGTCGGTCTGAAATGTTGGTAATCGGTCATCGTATGACGTGTGTCTAACCAGAGAACCATGAGTGTGTTTATCAGAGGGTCTGATGAGCCGGGGTGTTGAACGCGGAGGGGGCAGACAACGGTCTGGATGTGGGGGTCAGCCTGTTGACCTTTGGGCTCCTACCCCAACGGGTGCTCCTACATGGAGAGGCGGGGATCCTGACCCCGGGAATGAGGCGACGCCCTCATCCACAAGACCTCCGTCCGACTGTCCTTCAGCAGCCAGGACATGACCTTCCCCTCGCCCTGCTTCGACTTCGGGGAGAAGGTCAGCAGATATTTGCGTTCTCAAAATGACAAAACATCTGCATTGTATATTAACAGAAAAAATGTATCAAAATTGAAGAGATTGATAATCTGGGAAACTACAAAAATCACAGCACCTTATCGGCCCAAAATGTATCAAGAAAAATATGAAAATGGTTTAATTTTGATTGACAAGGTGTGCGTGTGTGGTACTACCTGGAGGAGTGCATCCAGTAGGGTGAGGATGGAGATGAGGACGTAAGGAAACCTTTGCACCATATAACGTGAACTACCATCTAAGGGCCTGATGCATTACCACAGGCCTGCTGTCTCTGAACCAATCAGAGAGCAGAGTTCGCCAGATAGGCTAGGCTCGCCAGAGCCTAGCTGGTTAGCTCGCCAGATAGGCTCGCCACCTTTTTACTTACTTTTTGTTTTTGTATATGCGTGTGTGGTTAAAAAAATCTGACTCCACTGTTGTGTGTGGTAATATCCTCCCTCCACACTGATGAAGGGGTGAATGGAGACTCCACTGTTGTGTTGGAGGAAACGACTCCAGAAGACTGGAGGATTTCAACTGAACTACCGGGGAAGAATCGTACTGAACACACGCGAACGTTCATTTGACGCACTGAGTAGTTTATTAACATTATGAATTTATGAACAATTACAATCATAAGGCATCTTTAATGACTGAACATGTTGACTTGTTCCCAAAGAACACAAAAAACGATCATCCGTTGAAAGTAATTTACAACATTGTTACCCTTTCCCATAGAACTCTTATCATCATTCATGATTATGTTTGTTAAATCTGCTTTAAATCACTTTCCATGTCAGGCATGGCAAAATATAAACTGATTTTGGATTCCTTCAAAACGATGTTTGAAAATATCTAAAATATTGTAGTAAATAACACTCAATAAACATTTAAACACATTTTACCTTAGAAAGTAAATCTTTGTACAACCTGCTTAACCCAAAGGAAGATCTTCCTTTCATGGTTTATGCTGAACCTTCCAGAAGCCCAATAAAATGCAGCATTTGGAGTTCAGAGGAGCATTTAAATCAATCACAAAGTGTTGTACTTCCACTGAACGGGTTGACCCCTCAGAGCACCAACAGCTGCTGCTCAACAACCCGATGCACTACAGGTACGTCCATGGGTCCACAGGTATTCAAACGTCCCCCTAACAGCTGGTCCTCAACAACGTCAGGACTGTGAGGACCCCCCAGACCCAAGCGGCCCCCTCTAATCTGACGCTCAGCAGCCCAGCTGAACACAGAGAGGGCTGAGAGATGAACCACGAGAGACACTGATGTTACCTGCTGCTTACCACCGGCACACTGACCTGCTGTGGGTTTAGATCCATGAACGGTGTGTGTGTGTGAGTGCATGTCTGTGTAAATAAGTCTGTGTACGTGTGTGTGTGTGTGTGTGTGTGTGTGTGTGTGTGTGTGTGTGTGTGTGTGTGTGTGTGTGTGTGTGTGTGTGTGTGTGTGTGTGTGTGTGTGTGTGTGTGTGTGTGTTAAATAAGTCTGTGTAAGTGTGTGTGTGTGTGTTTATAGAGTGCGATGTGTTTGTTTGTGTGTGCTTGTGTGTGTGTTTGTTTATAGAGTCATGAACGATGTGTTTGTTTGTGTGTGCGTGTGTTAATTTCTATGTACAATGTGTTTGTTGGTTTGGGTGTGTTTATGACTGTTTACATGTGCGTGCTTTTCCATGGGTCTTTTTGTGTGTTTGTGTGTCTACAATGGACACTCCCAGAGACGCTGAGGAACCACTGTTACCTAACATAAACCCAGGGAGGAGGACCTCCTGGGTGAAGGGAGGCCTGGAAGGTGTGGAGGAGTGTCAGTGTGTCTGAGGGACCCTCCTCCACCTGGGGACACTCTGTAGAAGGACAGAGAGCCAGCGGGCCGGTCCCAGATACACTCCTACTCTGTTAGAGCGAGGGGGGGGGAGACGTATGGTTTGTTCCAATACGGTCGTGATAGGCAGTGTAGACATGCATCATCATCGTCGTCATTACAACCAAGACTCCAGGACTTGTTGTTCAATCCAAACCAGGCCCTCAGTACCCCCTCCTCTCCTTGTCATTCCTCTGTATGCCACTCCTATACCAACCCCTCCTCCCCGCTCTACCTCCCAGTAGCAGCGGCCCAGTCAGACCGTCTTCTAACCAACACCTGGTGCCAGCCGTCAAACCTCTCTGGGTGATCCGGATACGACTGGTCCTCTTCAACCCGCGTCACCTTCCTGCTGTCCTCAGACAGAGAGAGGTAACTGTAGGCTGTGTTGGGGTCCAGTGTGAGTTCACAGGCATCTGACGGGAGAAAACACGATTAGGCTGCTAAACCAATATTATTAATTATAATCATCATCATCATCATCGTCATCATTATTAAATAAACAGCATCACCAGCTCTAATTTAAATCTAAGGTGAAACACATGCATCATTCAAAACATGTTAATATGATTATTATGTGCCATAGCTAATGTAATGACAGGAATTAAAACAATATTATAATTATTATAATGGTGACAAGATGATAGTTTAATTTAATAGTTTTTGAATATAAAATAGACATGTAATTATGATTAACAGTATCCTGATTATTATGGTGTTATGTCCAATGTTGTAAAATCATCACTCCTGATATAATCACAGCAATTATGTTAATGTTTATATATGTAAGATACATGATGTCAGTCATCAGCTTCATTCCCAGATATCGGAATGAACAGACGTCACCTCCTGCTGTGTGGATGGACTTTCCCTCTCAATAGTCAGTGTGCGTTGTGATGAATCAAACAGACACTTACACTTCTCTAGAGCTGGTTTCAGCCTCCACACTCCACCGTGCTCCACACTGGGGGGGAAACAAAGTGAGAGCAGCATGTTGAAACATTCACCATCATCATCTGCCGTCTCATCACTTTCTACACAACATAAGTTACAACTGCCTTTTCAAACAACTTCATCTAGCAGAGGGTTGAATCCTTGTAGGAGGCATTTTCTCTGAATGGTGAGCTGTCCTCGCCATACCTGAGAGTGTCCAGTCTCCAGCGTGGATCCTCCAGTCCAGCAGAGAGCAGCGCAGCTCCTGAGTCTCCTGGGTGATTGTAGCTCAGGTCAAGCTCTCTCAGATGGGAGGGGTTGGAGCTCAGAGCGGAGGCCAGAGAAGCACAGCCTTCCTGTGTGACCAGGCAGCCAGACAACCTACACACACACACACACACACACACACACACACACACACACACACACACACACACACACACAACACACACACACACACACACACACCACACACACACACACACACACACACACACACATTCATTTATTCTATCTGGAAGAGAATATTTCTTACTGAAGTAAACAGATAAAATAAAGTATTAATTCCATATGATGGGACAACTAAAGCTTTATGATTTAATTTAGATCACAGCCCGTCTAGAGCCACCATCACCGAGCCTCATGTCTACACTAATGGCAACTCCTCAGAGTTACATAACATATAACACATAACATCCATAACATACAGACAGCAACCCCTAACCCTAACCCTCACATGAGCTGGCCAGAGTTACATCACATATAACATACATAACATGCTAGCAGTTAACAGGACAGCAACCCCTCACCCTCACATCAGCTGGCCAGTGTTCTGTCAGCTAGAATAACCTGTTAACTAATGACACACTAGCAGCTAACAAGACTGCAAAAATAAACAACCCTTCAAAAAAAGGATATCTTCCTAAAATCCTCGTCCTCTAAAGTTCTGTTCCTCCTCTGGCCTCTTGGCCTCCCTCCTCCCATCTGTGCTCCACTGACATGTTGACCCCAGCCTACAAATGAATAATGATGCTGAATCTGGTGGGGATCTTAAGCCCAGTTCAGACCAAAGATTCGCCTCGCAACGAGGCTGTTTTGGAACGTCGCAGGGGAAGAGTTGCAGCAGCGTGACCTTAACCCTAACTTCAGGTCAACATTGGGGATCGCAATTATTTCCTTCGAAATGTGTTCAACCAAAAAGTGGCCATTTCAGTATTATTTATCTGTAATTTATTTGATTAAATCCAAATTTTGTTTGTGATGATGTATGAAATAACCCATTCCATCAATTGACGACTGCATTTTACAAGTGTGTTATGAGTGGCGGGGCATGCACTCATTTAACATGCCCTGGGAATGTATAAATGTTCTTGAAACTTAAAACTGGACCATATATTCATTAGAGTTGGATTTCAACTCAATGCAGGACCACTATTGGAGTGGATTTGACGAACATTGGAATAAAATTAATTGTTTGGAGTGATGCGGCAGAACGAATCAAGGAATGGGCGCAGTATCGGCCCAAAAGCAACAGGCCTACAATGCGCTTTACAAAGTAGGAAGGCGAGAATATAGCCTAGTCCCCCCCCATTTGCACACAAATTCTCGAAGGGGATCAATAAAAATAAACCAACAGTTTTTTGCAAATAGAAATCTCTCTACAAAGTTAGAAATGCTCATGATGATATCGCTGCGTTGTCTCTGTGGAGACAGCTCAGCAACACCTCTGCCCAAGCCCCCGCCCCCCCCCCCCGGAACCGCGGAGCCGTCACATTTACATCAGAATGAAACCCAATAAACCGCCAATGTGTGTGTAGGGTCCGGGAGGCTAAATTGGGGTGCAAGCTCAAGCAACCTAATCGCAAACCTAAGTTAGGCTACTTTTTAGCGTGATGCTGATGCTGTTGCGGCTCTCAGCTGTGCCAGAGCGTTCACAGTTGCTAGGGAAACCACCTGACGTCGCCGCCCGGTGCAGCAGTTTGAACTGCCCCATTTTTAGAACGTCGCAGCCCGTCTCGTCGCAAGGAGTTGGAAGGAGTTGCGAGTTGCAAGTCGTTGCGAGGCTAATCTTTGGTCTGAACTGGGCTTTAGACACGTGTCGTCTGTTCTTTTAGATAACAGCCCACCTAGTCCTGGATTATCCCTTACTATCAAACAACCTAAAGACAAATTTAACCCTAACCCTGACCTGAGAGTTTCCAGTGTACAGTGTGGACTCCCCAGTCCAGCAGAGAGCAGCTTCACTCCTGAATCCTGCAGATCGTTGGTACTCAGGTCCAGCTCTTTCAGACTAGAGGAGTTGGAGCTGAGAACTGAGGCCAGAGCTTCACAGCATCTCTCTGACAGATGACAGCCAGTCAGCCTTCACACACAAAATAAAAGACCATGTTACTGTGTTTATGACTTTAACATTTTCCATAATTGAAAGAGAAGTTACGCCAATGTTAATTTTTTTTATGTTTAAATTCTAATAATAAGCTTTAAAAAAAGCCTGACTACATGTGAATAGGTAGAATAATAATAATAAAAAATAGTAAACTGTACATTCTACATTAAATGTCTTTATTGAAGTTTTTTTGTTACTTTTTTTTTATAAAGACTCTTGTGCTGTAAAGGTTTGCACATTGAGTAAAACTGACCTGAGAGTCTCCAGTGTACAGTGTGGACTCCCCAGTCCAGCAGAGAGCAGCTTCACTCCTGATCCTGCAGATAATTGTAACTCAGGTACAACTCGCGCAGACTAGAGGAGTTGGAGCTGAGAACTGAGGCCAGAGCTTCACAGCATCTCTTTGACAGATGACAGCCAATCAGCCTGCACACACAATAAACAGAACATGTTAGGAACCCTGATTTAATGTTTTAGACGACTTTTCTGATAGTTAGCTATCAGAAACTTTTCTTTTCTGATAGTTGTATAAAAATGATGATACATTATTCTTCTGTTAATTATATTGTGGTGATCACGGCCGTGGTCACCGTGTCCGGGTGCCGCAAAGGATCCTTGGAGCCTCGGGGGGAAGCGGCACCGCCACCAAGGGAGTCGTGTGTGTGAGTATGAGAGTGTGGTGTGTGTGTGTGTGTGTGTGTGTGTGTGTGTGTGAGTATTCGTGTGTGAGTATTCGTGTGTGTGTGTGAGTATTCGTGTGTGTGCGTGCGTGTGTGCGTGCATGCGTGCGTGCATGCGTGCGTGCATGCGTGCGTGCGTGCGTGCGTGCGTGAAGCGCTCGCGTGTGTCTGTGTGTGTGTCTGTGTGTGTGTAAAAAAAAAAGGCTACGTTTCCTGAAACTCCTCTTAACATGAACGCGCGTGCATTGCTCTAACGACGTTTGTAGGCTTGCAACTGTCCACTGACACGGTGCTGGAATGGGCTCTATAGGAGGGGGAGACGCAGGATTGTCGATGGAAAATAGGGTTAAATAGGGTTCAAATATGTCCCCATCAAGGCTAACGACAGAGTATCCTACGAAAAGAATAGACTACAATAATATGAATGCCGAAGATATAACAACACAATTGATTAGGCCTGGGCTGACATATGCTTTGTCAGTCCTAATCTTGAACGCACTGTGCGTATATTTTTTCGAGGCATTTTCCCCCCTGAAACAATTCCATATTACAAAAATCTAAAACAGCTTGTGTGACAACTACATTTATCTTAATGTGCTGATTTCTGAAACATGCTTTGTTCAGTGAAGAGAGCAGACTTTATCTGATTCCTTAAAAGGTTTCATGGATTGGCGCGCACTCTCTAGTCTAGAATCTTTGGTGTAAACATTAAAAATGCAACGTTCCATACATTCATTATCAGTCAAAGGCAGAGGCTGGGCATTGACACACGGCTATTGCTGACCCGATTAGAAGCGCATGGTCTAGATCCTGCCCATATTGTTGGGCAGGATGATGTGTAGGCCTCTTTACACTGCCAAGCCGGTTCGGTCGCAGCTTGGCATGCCCGGCGACTTCACCGTCTTATCTTAAGTTTCCTGTGTAAAACCGAAGGGGGTCAAATCCCCCGTTCGTCACGGCGCGGGCTTTCTTGGTTCACTGGAGAAGGCGGGGCTGCGCACAGAGTTTAGACCTCTTTAGAATAATTTGCATACTCCCGAATGTTTTATTTTTTTTATGAATGAAGTCACCCGCATGCAAAAATGAGTTCACGTCAGTGTAGGCTATAAACGCGTTGAACAATTTACAAGTGCAAAAATGCCAACATATTCTTTATTTTGCTGACTAAATTAACTAAATTGGGGTGCTAGCTCAAGCAGGCAATTTACCTCGGGTAGTGTTAACGCGTGGATCGTGCCGCGAAAAAAAAGGCGTGCATAAGACGGCATATTTGGCAGTGTAAATACGCCTTGTGATGGTGCTGGTAATGTAAGCGGGAAAGCGCGTGGCATTCAGGCACGCATTGCAGCACAGTTTCCCGCAGAAGTCTACGTTCACTGCAGAAACCACGCTCTCGATTGTGCACTCTACTATAAGGTCAGGGATGTTCGTTACTGTCTAGACACGGTCCAATTAATAATGAACTTCAACACAGCCATAAAGCACGAAGCGCCTTCAGTGCTTTATGGCAAACAATCGCAACAAAAAACGCCTGCAGAAATTCCCCGACACCCGCTGGTCTCAGCCTGATTCATGTACAGTATGTCTTCTGTCATTAATCAATATGAGGACCAACCACGATGGTTGAATTAAAATCAGAGGGAGACAGCAAGTGCAGCTCGAAAGCGACCTCCCACACAAGACGAATGGAATCATTTGAAATTATTATATGCCTTGAGGGTTACCTTGGGACGTGGCGTTTGATCGGTACATTTCGGCTGCGCATTTATTTTTGGAATTTTAAATTGCTGCAATAAATTATGTTGTTGTTGACTCTGTCTCGGTCTTTGCTTTTTAAATCTTACAGTAGTCTATGAGTAATATATTGGCGGTAACCACTGTTTAGGAGGTATTGCGAAATGGTGCCAGCTGGACATTCTGTGGTATTGGATGTGTTTTAATAAAACACATCCAATACCACAGAATGTCCAGCAGGTGACTCCACTGAGGCTATAGTAACGATGCTCTTAGCACCCTACGAGCACCCCTGGAGCCCTCGTTAGCCAGGATCCCTTGGTGGCGACGCTGCCCCCCGGGCCTCCCAGGATCCTTTGCGGCACCCGGACACGGTGACCACGGCCGTGATCGCAAAAATATCATTTTCATTGGAACAACTCAAGAATTTATATTTTTTGTATGCGTATAAAGTCTTTGTTATGTTATACTTTTTTACACGTCAAACAATTTAAGACATATTAAAAATAAATAAAGGCAACTCTCGGGTCGTGTGGTGTATTGTGTAACTGCTTTAAACCGGGTCTCCCGTTGGGTCATTCCTGTGCTGCTCGCCAAAATATAATAATTCTAGGTAGACCTATAACCTTTGATTGATGCAAATACTGTGACTTCATTTGTTTAACTCGCACTCTCCCGTTAACGGGAGATTGTGGGAGGGCACTATTATTATATTTTGTGTATATAATTGAAAAGATGCAATGGCAACTCGGATAACTTTTCAACTTTTCATTTTCGCACCGCACATACAACAAGGTGTAATATGTCCAATGGCACCACCCTGATAAACGTGGTCAGCAAAGGTACTGAGTCATTCGATTATATATTTAGACGACATTTAGGATTGATCCTTAAACCAGGGGCCAATAGTCGTCTTTTAATAATCTCCTGATACGGAACTGTTTGCACGTTGAGTAAAACTGACCTGAGAGTTTCCAGTGTACAGTGTGGACTCCCCAGTCCAGCAGAGAGCAGCTTCACTCCTGAATCCTGCAGACCATTGGAACACAGGTCCAGCTCTCTCAGACTAGAGGAGTTGGAGCTGAGAGCTGAGGCCAGAGCTTCACAGCAGTCCTTTGACAGATCACAGGAATTCAGCCTGCACACACAATAAAAAGAACATGTTAGGAAGTGAGATTAAAAGTGCTTAAAGGACCCAACTAGTTCACAGGAGAAACATGGTGTAGCTAACGAACAGCACAGGGCTGCCATGGGGCAGCACTGGAGGGGAGGACGTCCAGTGATGCTAGCGCCTCGGCTCTCCACGCTGCTATCAGGGATCAGGGAAGGGAGCTCAAGGAGATGACTGTGAACATTCAAACTTCCTTCAGCAGTCCCCTGATGGCCGTAGGGATCCTGAACTCTGTGTGAACAGAGTCAGACCTAACGAAGCAGAGGGCTGTGGAGCCAAGGAGGGCCTTCAGCGCTCTATCAATCCCAATGCTTCCTTCTGTGAGACTATTAATTCATTAATTCAACCTTTTATTTTGATAAACCATCATAAATGTGCTTAAGCTCATTTACATAAACCTATAACACTGAGGGCACTTGCCCTTCCTGACTTCAGACACTTATAGGGGGCTTCAAAACAAGGACGACTATGAAACCCCTCTGGGGCTTTGCTTCTTTACATATTCAAACGTTTGATCTTATTCTGTATTCCTACATATTAAACAGATACATATTGATCTGTATTTCTACATATTCAATCGTTTTATGTTGCTCTGTATTTCTACATATTCAATCTTTTTATGTTTATGCATTCCTACATATTCAATCTTTTTATGTTTATGCATTCCTACATATTCAATCGTTTTATGATGCTTTGTATATCTACATTTTCAATAATGTTGTTTTGTATTACTACATAGTCAATAGTTTTATGTTCTGTATTTTAACATATTAATTTATGTTGTCCTGAATTTCTACATATTCAATTCTATTATGTTGCTCTATATTTCTACATGATCAATAGTTTTATGTTGTTCTGTATTTACACATATTAAATTGTTTTATGTTGCTCTGTATTTCTGCATTTATTGTTCTGTATTTCTACATCTAAAATTGTTGGACCTTGTTCTGTATTTTATGTCTTCAATTGAAGTTCTGAAGATAAAATATATATAAAGTATATCTGTAAAAAATGATAACGTAACAAAGACCTTATAAAGTCATGGCAACAAAAAAGAAATTGTTGAGTTTCTCCTATGAAAATTATACATTTATGAACTTGAAATGAACTATACATTCATATAGCGCTTTTCAAGTCAGCTTACATTGACTTCATATAGGGCTTTACAGTGAAGGGGGGACCTCACTAACCATCACCAATGTGTAGCATCCACATGGGTGATGCACGGCAGCCAATCGGCGCCAAAACGCTCACCACACATGAATTGTGAACGTGTGATTGGAATGTCATATTTTACTTTGTTGATGTACATTGTCATGTACATTACCTTTAACACACACACTTACATACACCTATAGACATGCTTACACTACCAAGGGACCACAATGGAAATAAGCCCATGTGCTTTTATGTGTTATCCTTTTGACCTGTTCATTTGTATGCTTACGTTTGTGCATGTGTCAAAGAATTTCAATCATTTCAATCAATCAATTACACACCAGCTTGAGGTGGAGAGTGAGGGGATGAATGAATCATCCATTTAAACAGGGGGATGAATAGGGGGCCAGATTGAATGAGCCTGGTTGGTCAGTTTAAGACGGGACCCGGGGAATCCCCTCCTCTTTTTGAGATAAGTGCCCTGGGATCTTTAATAACCTCAGTGAGTCAGGACCTCGGCTTTACGTCTCCTCTGAAGGACGGCACCTTCAACAGCCCAGTGTCCCCGTCACTGCACTGGGGCATCAGGATTTATGCTCTGGCCAGAGGGAAGAGTGCCCCCTACTGGCCACCAACCGACACCACTTCCAGCAGCAGCTCAGTGTTCCTAGTTGGTCTCCCATCCAGTACTAACCAAGCCCACCTGCTTAGCTTCAGAGGTTCAGCTAAGGCAGGGTCTACATGGGTCTGGCTGCTGGTTTAATTAGACCGATAAACTTTAATGGATGCAAATACTGTGACTTCATTTGTTTAACTACCACTGTCCCGTTAACAGGGGATTGTGGGAATGCACTTTTATTATATGTCCAATGGCACCACTCTAATACATGTGGTCATCATAGGTACTGAGTTATTATCTGATATAGTTTGACGTCATTTAGGTGTGATTCTCAGACCAGGCGGCAGAAGGTAAAAGTCTTCTGAAACCGACCTTGTGGTGTAACAGTTTGCACTTAGTAAAACTGACCTGAGAGTTTCCAGTGTACAGTGTGGACTCCCCAGTCCAGCAGAGAGCAGCTTCACTCCTGAATCCTGCAGACAATTGGTACTCAGGTCGAGCTCTCTCAGACTAGAGGAGTTGGAGCTGAGAACTGAGGCCAGAGCTTTACAGCATCTATTTGACAGATGACAGCCAATCAGCCTGCACACACAATAAACAGAACATGTTGAGAACCGTGATTAAATGTTTGATAAGACTTTTCTGATAGTTGAACAAATGATTATACATTAGATCTTTAAATGGTAGTTACATATTAGGTGTACAATGTTGATACTAACAAAAATGCTATAACAGAAAACGGTATCATAATATTACTTTTATAGAATTATGTATATAGTGTGTATCGTAAAACATGTTATAAGAATGTATATATTGTATGTTATTGTAACTTTTGTATTCTAGTATTATGTATATTGTATTGTGCGCATTGCAATACATGTTCTGAGTGCACCGTCAGAGATGTTTTTAAATTTACTATAACTTTTATATTCTAGTATTATGTATAGTGCTGTATTGTTAATACATGTTATGAGTGAACCTACAGAGATGTTTTGGAGGCTTTGACCAATGGCAGCAGCCCCAGAAGACCCTCGTCAGAAGCAGAGTATTTCTTCAGGTAAAACACGTCCAGCTGCTCTTCTGATGTCAGTACGATGAAGACCAGAGCTGACCACTGAGCAGAGGAGAGGGATTCAGTGGAGAGACTTCCTGATGACAGGTACTGTTGGATCTGCTCCACTAGAGAACTGTCATTCAGTTCATTCAGACAGTGGAACAGATTGATGCTCCCCTCTTGAGAGAGATCTCCACCTATCTTCTCCTTGATGTAATGGACTATTTGGGTATTGATTTGTGACCTCCTTCCTGTCAGCCCCGATGGAACGTTTTTTGTTAGATTGCCCAGTAATTTACTTCCTCTTGGTCCCAGCAGACCTTGTAGGAGCATCTGATTGGTCTCTAGAGAGAGGCCCAGGAGGAAGCGGAGGAACAAGTCCAGGTGTCCGTTCTCACTCTGTAAGGCCTTGTCCACAGCACTCTGGTAGAGGGGGAGGAGTTCAGCTTCCCTGGAGGTTGGCTGTTCTTCTAAGAGCAGGTTGACACCAGTGTTGATGTAGGACAGAAAGACATAAAGGGCAGCCAGAAAACTCCTGGATGCTCAGATGGACGAAGCAGAACATCCTGTCCTGGTGCAGTCCACACTCCTCTTTAAAGATCTGGGTGAACACTCCTGAGTACACTGAGGCTGCTCTGATATCGATGTCACACTCTGCCAAGTCTGCCTCGTAGAAGATCAGCTGGCCTTTCTCCAGCTGGTAAAAAGCCAGTTTCCCCAGAGAAACAATGATCTCCCTGCTCTCCGAACTCCAGAGTGGATCAGTTTCAGCTCTCTCACGATACTTCCTGTCCCCCTGTATGGACTGAACCCTCAGGAAGTGGCTGTACATCTGAGTCACGGTCTTGGGCACCTCTTCTCCTCTCTGGATGTTTTGAAGAAGTCCACTAGAAACTGTAGCAGTGATCCAACAGAAGACTGGGATGTGACACATGATGTGGAGGCTTCGAGATTTCTTGACGTGAGAGATGATTGTGGTGGCCATTGTCCCCTCTCTGAATCTCTTCCTGAAGTACTCCTCCTTCTGTGGGTCTGTGAACCCTCTCACCTCGGTCACCATGTCAACACACTCAGCAGGGATCTGATTGGCTGCGGCAGGGCGTGTGGTTATCCAGATGCGGGCAGAGGGAAGCAGGACTCCCCTGATGATGTTTTGTCAGCAGCACGTCCACTGAGGTCGGCTCGGTGACATCCGTCCAGATCGGGTTGTTCTGGAAGTCCAGAGGAAGTCGACACTCATCCAGACCATCCAAGATAAAGACTACTTGGTCATGGTCGTATCTGTAGATTCCTGATTCTTTGGTTTCAACAGAAAACTGATGAAGAAGTTCCAGTAGGCTAAACTCTTTCCCTTTCAGTAAATTCAGCTCTCTGAAAGTGAGGAGAAATGCAAAGTCTATGTCTTGGTTGGCTTTGCCTTCGGCCCAGTCCAGAGTGAACTTGTGTGTTAAGAGAGTTTTACCACTGCCGGCCACTCCGGTTGTCATTATTGTTCTGATTGGTTTATCTTGTCCAGGTTTAAAGATGTCTTCACATCTGATTGGTGTTTCCTCATTGGCTGTTTTCCTGGATGCCTTTTCAATCAGTCTGACCTCGTGTTCCTTGTTGACCTCTCCACTGCCTCCCTCTGTGATGAGGAGCTCTGTGTAGATCTCATTCAGAGGTCTCTGCTCTCCTGCTCTAGCGATTCCCTCAAACACACATTGGAACTTCTTCTTCAGATGAGCCTTGAGTTCATGTTGCCACTGGACCGCAACAGCTCCTAAATCACAAACCAGAAGAAACATACCATTCATATTTCCAAGCAATATTACTGGTGTAAAGAAAAAAGTATTACACAATTCTACTTTACATGGATCTTATAACTTTATTAGTAGTGCTGTCGTTGTTGAGTATCAGTGGTATCAGTGACTTGCTAACCTGATATAACAAGATAGTGGTGCATCTCTTTCACTGAATTATTCTAGTGTTGATCTGCAGTTTAATGTTTAAAATTCTTTAAGCTGATACCCCCACAATAACCCTACATATCTGGATCAAACCATTCAACCTGATGCCCCCACAATGACCCTACATATCTGGATCAAACCATTTAACCTATATATGAGTATCTTACCACTGCCCAGCTTGTCGGCCAGTTCCTCCTGGTTCATCTCCATCAGGCAGAGCTTTGTGATGTCTACCACTCCCTCTATGGCGCGCCTCCTCTGCTCCTCGTTCTTATCATCCAGCTCCTCCTCCTTCTCCCTCTGACTCTCTGAGCATTGTGGGTAATCTGAGAAGAGTTCCCTCCAGAGCTTCTTCAGCTCCTTGTCTAGAAAAGCGTGTGCGTTCTCCTCAGCCCTCTGGAACAGAACAAACATCAAGGAGAACTTTACTTTGAACTAACTGAGGACATCAGAAGCATCTGTCCTAGATTAACGTCTCCCTAGTATAAAGAGGGAAAACTGGAGCCTATAAGCTCCACAAGAGATGCTTTTATTGCCCATCTAGAGCCAGGGCACCACTAGAGATTGTGGGCCTTATCAAATAATATATTGGGCCTACAACCTAGACCACCCACCAGCCTAGAAAATCCATTTGACAACCCATAAATTGATAGACTAGCTGTAGTGTAGCGTACTGCTAATTAACCAATACTTGGCCTGCTGTCATTGACCATTGATGTATGAATGTTAGAGGTAATGATTGGCATCTCTCATTACTGTTGCTGTGCTGGCAAAAGGCTTTCCTCTTGAGAAATTCAGTGGTGTTCTACATTTTGGTCAATTTGTTCCCAAAGCTTGTCAGATGCCAGTAATGTTACACTGGCTCTAAACACCTCAGTAAAATGGGACAGAAAAGACACTTCATACTTCATACTCTGCCATTACTTTTCACCACTAGGGTCAGTATTCAGACCTACCCTGGCTGTATAGTTGATAAGTAGAAGAAAATTAGTGAAGGCCTCAGTAAACAGTTTCCTGGTTCATCCACCTGTCTACCTCATTCATTGATTCATATTCATGAATTTCATGTTTGATGAAGAACTATTTGATTGATATAAGATTCTATGATTCACTAGGTAGCTCCGTGATAATGGGCACCACAGGAAGGTGAATAAATAAAAACCTTTATTTGTATAAACTGGGTGACCAACTGTGGGCCCTGCTCCTCCCTCTCAGGTTTCTGTTTCTGATACCCCGACTTCTACCTCAACGACGACGTGTCAAACTACTGACAGTCTGTTCTCCGTCTGTTCTGCTTGTAAGGGCACCGAGTGGAAGACTCTGTGCTGAAAACTGGATCCACGCAAGACTGAACCATGCAATAAAGAGAGAGAGGTGGAATATATAGACTACTACTACACCCCCCTTAGGTCACCCCTGTCTAGAGCTGAAGTCAAATGTAGTTTTTCATTTACACACCTTGATCAGCTCTGCTTGATTCTGCTGTACAGACTGAGCACTGGTAACCTTTGACCTCTCCTGGAGTTGCCTGTGGAGAGAACGCGCGCACACACACACACACACACACACACACACACAGTATATTTTTATACAAATATTTCCTGAATTGTGAATATCAGTTAGTAAAACTACGGTACTAGTTTGTTGGAAACTCCTACCTCTCCTCTCTGGAGGGGCGTCCATCTTTAAGATTAGGAGGATGATCCATAGACCAGTTGGAGACACAGCTGGGTCCAGGGGAGTCCGCTCTCTCCTTCTGGAATATATAGACTATACTGAACATTTAGCTAAACATGGAGGAACGAACCCCTTGTTTGTTTAAATTGCTACGTTTTAATCAATAACATTTTCACTCGAAATATATTAACTTGATCATGATGAATTCCCCCCCCCTCCCTTTACGGCGCCCCCGTTTAGAGCTGAATTCAAATGTCTTGTTTCATTTACACACCTTGATCAGCTCTGCTTGATTCTGCTGTACAGACTGAGCACTGGTAACCTTTGACCTCTCCTGTGGTCGCCTGTGGAGACAGCGTGCACACACACACACACACACACACACACACACACACACACACACACACACACACACACACACACAGTATCTTTTTAATACAAATATTTCCTGATTGTAAATATCAGTCAGTAAAACTACTAGTTTGTTGGAAACTCCTACCTCTCCTCTCTGGAGGGGCGTCCATCTTTAAATCCAGGAGGATGATACATAGAGTGGTCGCTCTTCAAGGAGACACAGCTGGGTCCAGGGGAGTCCGCTCTCTCCTTCTGGACTCTTATAGAAAAACAAGAACCAGGATTTATGGGTGTTTGATAGATGCTGTAGTTTTATAATCTTTGACAAATCCTTACCCTTCCTCTCTGGAGGGGCGTCTATCTTTAAGGTCAGGAGGATGACCCATAGAGCGGTCGCTCTTCAAGGAGACACAGCTGGGTCCAGGGGAGTCTGCTCTCTCCTTCTGGACTCTTCTAGAAAAACAAGAACCAGGATTAAAGGATGTCTGATAGATATAGTTGTATAATATCTGATAAATCCTCACCTCTTCTCAATAGACTGAATTCCATCTCTAAAGTCATGCGGATAATCCATAGACCAGTCACTCTTCAAGGAGACACAGCTGGGTCCAGGGGAGTCTGCTCTCTCCCGCTGCTCTGGGCTTCAACACACACACACAGCTTTTACTAAGACTGATGATGGAGTCATGAGATATCAGTGCTGAGCTCTGAGAAGGACAACAGTCACAGACAGAGAGATCCACTTCTTACCTCTTAGCTTTGCTCTGGCGGCCATGTTCCCCAGACAGAGTGGTTTTAGAGGTAGGAGCCCCCTCCTCTCTCTCCTCATCCATAGTAGACTGGAGACCTGGACACAAACACAATGCCATATTGTTTCTCTGGATTCTCTTTAAGTACAAAACATGAAATGTCCCTCAGTCTAGAACTACACACTCAATCTCTAGATCACAAACTCTATCACTCTCTCTGTCTAGAGCTACATTCTAATCATTCTCTATGTCTTCTAGATCACACACACACACACACACACCACACACACACACACACACACACACACACACACACACACACACACACACACACACACACACACACACACACACACACAAAACCTATTTTACACCACTAACATGGATACAATCAGCTTGGACTGGAAACAGATTAATTTAGTAAGAATAAATTAATATAGTTTGAATACATCTGGTAAGAAAACAGGAATTCAGGAAACGGTACCTTATCTTTTCCGTGACGAAAAGTGTGCTGCCCGTGTTGAATGGAAATATAGAAGCACAAATGCAAGGAAAGGAGAGAATAAAGAGATTTAGGTGTTCACCAAATAACAGAGAAGTGTTTAGAAGCGAGACAGAACATTAACAAAGGTTCTGAAAGTAAAGATTGAGCTGCTTGGGTCCTTATGGCAGACAGATCAGAAAGAGGAAGAGCTTTGCCACAGCTAACTGCGTCACATCGTTTATGTGAAATTCTAGTGAAACTAAAGTAATGGCGCGTTCACACCAAAAGCGAAGGGGCGGCGCAACTTCCATACAAAGTCAACGTATAGACGCGTTCCAGGCAACGGGCGCGTTCGACTCCATACAAAGTCGACGTATCGTATAGTAATGCTGTAGCCTACTTTATATCGTCTGTGGGGAAATCCTGGAACTCTCAGAGTATCAAACTACAACTGGAAAAAAAGAAAAGCTTAGGAAACACTTTTATTTTGAAAACTTCTGAGTTAAGGGACATAAAAGACAACAACCCCAAAAACACGCTGTCGGAAACACCTCGGATCAAACCACAGGACAGACCCGGAAGTAAGTTATTACCTCTGAGGCTAATTCAAGGCTAGTTGCTATTCAACTCGCATGTTGCATGGTAAGAACTTGGCTGGTAGTACCTGGGTTTTGAAAAATAGCGGGGGTGTTCACTGAGCGCTGATTGTGCCGCTGCGCCCCCAGGAGTAACAATACTCTTGATTCCCTACATCTGTTTATTTACAGACGTATTATATTGGATTCACTTAATTGTTTCCTTCATTCCTCCTTCCGTCTTCAACCAATGAATGAATCCCAACGTTAGAGGTGTTTCGTTTCCATGCCGACTGTGTCATCTCTACACCCAATCAACACTAGATACACTGCCCTCTAGGGGTCGTACTTGGTTAAAGCACAAACAACCTTTTATTGCGTACAGAACGGAACTTTGTTTAATCGATAAGAATAATTAAACAAACAAAACTAAAGCAGAATCAACAGCAGCCATTAGGAGCCCAGTTAGGGGCGCTTGAGGGGGGGGGGGGGGGGCTCACCATCCTGAACAGAGGTCAATCAGTCAGACGGTTTGAAGCAGCCCCTCTGCTGTGAGGGAGAGCCCCCCAGGACTAAAGAGAAGGCCCAGCGTTTAGGAGTCCTCTGCTGTGAGGGAGAGCCCCCCAGGACTAAAGAGAAGGCCCAGCGTTTAGGACCCTCTGCTGTGAGGGAGAGCCCCCCAGGACTAAAGAGAAGGCCCAGCGTTTAGGACCCTCTCAGGGGGTGAGGATCAGGGGAGCGGTGAGAATGAGGTTGCGGCCCGCTGCTCTGGGCTATCGTCTATTAGTGATGTGTCGGTCGCGAACGATCCGGCTCAAAGAGCCGGCTCTTTGACGTGAACGATTGGAACCGGCTCTACGATGGGAGCCGTTTTAAGATCCTATTTGGGAGCCGGTTTTTTTTTTTCAGTTTTTCGCTCTCTCCGCCTCCCCGTCGCTGCATGTGCTTTTGCTCTGCTTTTCGTTTTTTTTTCTTCTGCGGTGCCTCGCTGTCTCTCCCCCTGCCCTCCCCCTCCCCCTCCCCCTCTCTCTCCTTGCGCGTTCTGCCTGTGGTAAAGCAGAGGTTTTTTCTTTTCCTCCGTCGGTGCCTTAATGTCTCCACTGCCCTCGTGTCAAGCGTGTGCTCCACACATCTGACCAATCACACGCAGCTTTCAATTAATAATGCGCCGGGAAAACACTGAAAAAAAAGTTTCTCTCCACTTTTTTTTTGGAAACCGCAGGCAATTGGCCAAGCTGTATAGCGTTCGTGGCCAGGTGTCAATGCACAGTCACGCACGCAGCAGTCAAGAAGCACACACGGCATAAAGAAGGGGAGTCAGTGTGACAATTGAATAGGCCTGTGTGATAATGAGTGGTGACAGAAAACGGAGCAAAATCTGGACTCATTTTAATGTCAGACTCCACCAGGGCAGAGTGTAGACTCTGCAAAACCAGAATATCCTATCGTGCAGGCTCCACTAACAACCTGCACAGACGGAAGTGGTGCTATTTAGTAATAAAGGTTTTACTCATAAAGCATTGTTATGCTGCATTTTTACTCATAAGTGCTTAACAATGTCAATAATGAAACAAAATGTTATAAAATTAGGTTTAAGCTATTGATTAATTAATAATGTAAAACATGTGTATGGGGAGCCGTTTGGGAGCCGAAAGAGCCGGCTCTCCACAGTAAGAAGAGCCATTAGAGCCGCATCTCGCAAAGGAGCCGAAAATCCCATCACTATCGTCTATCTACTGGACATGTGGAGGTCCGGCCAGCAGGGGCAGCACTGAGGAGGCCTCAGTCCTTTGTGTGTTCTGGAAGAATGGCAGAACGTCTCACTGGTGTCTCACTGGTGTCTTACTGGTGTCCCACTGGTGTCTCACTGGTGTCTCACTGGTGTTGAATCAATCCTCGCGGATGGTGTGCCCTCGCATAACTTGAACTCTGAATGATGATTTAGATAAGTTAAACTCATGTCCTGAAACACGTTGGAGGGTTAGCGGTAGAAGCTTCTCACTAACTCTGTTGACAGTTATATTATCTATGTTTCATGAAGGAAGGAACTTCAGCGATTTCTAGATTAAATAAATAAACATAATTGTAACTC
Source organism: Gadus morhua (assembly GCF_902167405.1). Classification (NCBI taxonomy): domain Eukaryota; kingdom Metazoa; phylum Chordata; class Actinopteri; order Gadiformes; family Gadidae; genus Gadus; species Gadus morhua. Next base: position 20,910,649 of record NC_044070.1, on the reverse strand, counting down.
GGTAATGTGCGCATGTTTATGTGTTTATTCTTTTTTTTAACCTTTATTTTTCCAGATTATTGCGTATTTCTTCAGGGAAAGTATTCGAATCCAAAGGAATAGCTTTAAAGAGACTTTATTTGTATAAAGTATTTTCGGTATGGTAAACTGATACTCTGAAGCAAAGAGAGATTGAAGATGTATTCTAAACACGTGCTGAGCGACTCCTAGCTGATCAATAGACCTAACCCTGTCCAATCGCTACCGGGAGTTTCTGAAGACAATGTGGATCTGTAGGCCGTTATGATCTGACCAGCGCGGTCCGGAAGTAGTGGGGGGGAGCCGACGTGAGATAACCCTCGGCTTTTCTCGCCTGGTCTGTGGTGCTGCCTTCTGTGGCTAAAGTATTTATTACAGCCTTCAGTAAGGTCTTGCTCCCCTTGTGGCTATGTATGGTATTTACGGCTTATATGTTTGGTCCTGCTTCATTGGGTCCATGTGTGGGTAGCTTAGATTCTTAAAATACGTAACAATATAAAACATTAAGAACAGTTTCTTATTTACAATATTTATCTATTGTATGCGAGTGTGTGTTTGTATATTTTTCCCCAGATTACTTAGTTTTTTTGTATGTGTGTGTGGTTAAAAAAGTCGGACTCCACTGTTGTGTGTGGTTATATCCTTTCCAAACACTGATGAAGGGGTGAATGGAGACTCCATTGTTGTTTGTGTGGTAATATCCTCCCTCCCCACTGATGAAGGGGTGAATGGAGACATACGAGAACGTTCAGTTGATCCACTGAGTTGTTTATTAACATTATGCTAGGAGGGAAGACATGCAGTAAAGGACCACCTGTCTGAATCAGGCAGCCTCCGGCTGTATGTGACCTCATCAGCCCAGAGTGAAGGGACGTACAGGTGTACTCTCAGGTACGCAGACGAAGAAGACGTAACCCACATTGAACCGAAGATATTGGAAGACCCTATTGAAGGTAGGCTCTTGGTGTAAATACAAAAGCAATCTGTGTGATGCTAAAACACCTGTGGTGGGAAAAAGCGACATTCTATTTACAACACATGGGGGGGTAAGGCAAAGGGTTCTCCATTGTCTTCTTTACTGAACCATGTTAACTGGACCAGTAACTGAGGAGCCACCTTAGACAATGTGATTGAAACATGTTTAATGTGAAGGTATTAGGATGTGTATTGCAGTCATTGTTATAATGAGTGTTATCATTATTATTATTATTGAAAGAATAAGAAACATTCTTTTTCTGTTCAGAGGGATCTTCTAGCACAGTTGGGATCATTTTAGGAGTCATGGATCCCGTTATCATTTTAATCATCGCCATCAACAGTTTATATATCATATAACCGATAAAGGTAAAACCACTACTTTCAGCATTCATTAATAACATGTTTACTACACATTTTTCTTTTTATAGAATTTCTTGAGAAAGGTGGGGAGGTTAATTCTGGGTTATTTATGAGTGATGTGGGACTGTGTAGTTTTACAAATAGGATTATGAAGCTATTATTAATATAACATTTTTGTTACTCCTAGGCCAAAGAAGGACGAGGAAGGAGCTCAAACAACCAAAGTACTGAACCCTCTCCTCAGGAAGTCGTTCCTCTGTGAGATAACGGGTTCAACCTCCTGACCTTATTACCGTACCATCAGACACAGCAGGGTAAGACTGTGGTCGCAGGAGCCAGGATCCATGTTTACGTTGTAATTTAGGGGTGTAACAGTAGAATGGGGGGGGGGGGGGGGGGGGGGGTTCTTTGTAGGAGGGACTGACCAGCTTCAGGAGTGAGGCTGAGGTGTGTAAAAGGTGAGTAGGTGTGGTCTGTAGGGGCTGATTCTGACCTCTGAGTCCTCTGCTGGGAATAGAGTCTGCTGCTATGTTGCCCGGTGTCTTCATCTGAGATGGACTGGGAGGATATTTTGATTCTGCACCAGAGAAAGACTTTGAAAAGGTCAAACAGACAATGTGATGGGTACAACCGAGGCAACTTCAGCACCACAACAACAACAACAACATGGACGACCTTGGTGACCCACCACAGAGCACACGTCCAAGAGCAAAGAAACATGAGTCTGGATTAATGGGAATGAAACGTTTGACTAAGTACACGATTTGTTTGGTCACTTGAAAAGCGTTGACATTTGTCATCCTTATGATCCCACTATTTTCTTTTACTTTGACATTTATTAGAAGTCGTGAAACTTAAATTAATCTTTAAGGCAATGAATGGATGAGTTGTAACATGCGTCCCTTATCTTACTGTACCGTCAGTGGAATTGTCTTCTTCACAGATTTAAAGGAAAACCATCTCCAACGGATTACACCAATTGTTATGTATTAATATTGATCATTTTATTTGTATTAGGCCTATAAAGTTGTAATCAGCCATTTTCAAAGACTTTTTGAAAAACGATGTACTGTATATTCTGGCAACCCGCCTTCTCCAGTGAACCGCATCCTCCCCAAACCGGACACAACTTTACTGGGCAAAAAGGCCTGTTTAATCCAAAAAGTCGAGAAACGAGAAACCTGGGAGGAATCGACGGTCCTATCCCACGAGGTCCTGTCTCTCTTTGCTCAAGCCACATGGCTGAGAGAGCCCTGATTGAGTGGAGAAGCAGGCTATTCAAGCCCTGCTTCTCGATCTGTTCCTCAGGTGCTCTGCATTTAGTTAATTGGCCCCCTGCTCCAACGCCCTCAATGGCGTCATCTGGGGGTAGACTGCTTCCAGGGGTGCTGGGCCGGATCCGGGTTGCCACACTCCTCCACCCTTTGATGCAGCTTTGGGGCCTCGTGTTGGAGCGGCGGTCCTGCCTGAAGCGGAGCTGCTCCCGCTGCCGGCGTCGCCCGCTGCGTCGTCTCCGGCTGCCTCGCGGCTGCTTTGGAGGCTGGCGTTCACTCAAAAAAAATGGTCCGTAGCTTGGTCGAGTCCTCGGTCGATTCTCCGCCATATGTGGCGACCCGGCCCCAGGAATGTCTCTACCACTCAGGAAATCAACATTTGCGTTGTAGTAGCAGAGAATGGCCTGCGGGGCAGTATGTACATTGTTAAATACATGAATAGGCTTGGAATTAGTAGTAATATGGAGGTTTCATATTTTTACAAAATGGATTATGTGAACATTGCTGAATAACAATCATGTATATTAAATGTATTGCAGGAGTTTAGCTTGACACGAACCAAGTGAAAAGGACAATTAAATGAACCGCACCAAACATGTAGAAGTCAATGTGGGATTTTAATATATGAAAACAAAAACACTTGACAGAAATGTAATACAATTTTATAAAGGAAAGCAGAGGAAAACATTTTCCAAATTCATCTTTTCGAAATGTCACCACCATTCCGAAAGCAAGTGAAGAGGTTTGTGTAAAAGCAGTCCTCCCTGACCAGCTCTGTCCCTGACTCTCAACCCTAACGCTAAACCCTCTGAGGGCAGGAAGACGCGCCTTCAGTGTAAAGATTTGAACCAGAGAGAAGGAAGAAAAGAGGAAGCAGTAGAGAGTAGTGAAGTACTGAGGTTAGTGACAGACGTGAGGGAAAGGCGTGTGGAAGCACACGGTTATATGTGGGGTCAAGAAGATCACTCCCACTGGAGGTCAGTGATCCATCAGCCTCAGACTGCTGAGCTCAGCAGGTCTTTTGGAGGACAAGGCTCAGATGAACTGAGGAGACGGGACCAGCAGGATGTCAGGATCAGGGCAGGTTTAGCTCAGGTGTGTCTACCCCCGACCAAACAGGATCAGGTGAGGTTCAGCTCAGGTGCGTCTGCCCGGACCAAACAAGGACATTGATTAGGTTCATTATTCAAAAATGCAACATTATCTGAACCAAAGATAAGTCATTAAGGAGCAGACAGGCTTTAGGGCGCCTTGCTCAAGGACACATCACTGTATTCTGAGGACTTGAATCCGGCACCATTGGTTTGAGAGTTGAAACCCCAACTCCCTACCTAGTCCACCATGTCCAGATAATGCAAACTTATGAGGAATCCTTGATGGTAGAGTGCTGGTGATCCTCAGGATTTTCCTTCCAGATGTACGGCTTCGCCATCAGTCCTCCAGATTCCTGGTCTGGTTAGAAACGCAATTTGTCTCTGATGTAAGGTAACAAACACAAGAGTAGTTGGGCTCTAATATCAGGTAACAAACACAGTAGTACTTTGTCTCTAATGAAAGGTAACAAACACAGGAGTAGTTGGGCTCTAATATCAGGTAACAAACACAGTAGTAGATGGGCTCTAATGCAAGGTACAAACACAGTAGTAGATGGGCTCTAATGTGAGGTCACAAACACAGGAGTAGTTGGGCTCTAATAACAAAGTAGCAGCTGTAGTTTGTCTGGTAAACAACCACAATAGTATGCCAGAACTTGTACTGGACAAACTAAACCTGCGTTACAACAAGTCCACTGTTTATTTTAGGCAAACTTACGAGGATCCTGGTTGGTGGAGCGATGTCTTCCTCCAGAGTCTTGGCTCCTCCATCAGCTCTCCTCAGACAGAGTCCTAGTCTGGAAAAACAGCGGAAGTCTTGCTTCAACATGTGGTAAAACAGATGTAGTCGTCTGGTATACATGGTACAAACGCCGGTAGTTTGTGGTAGCAGTGAGTGTGATGATCACTTCCGAGTCAAGCTCCATCTACCCCATGACAGACGTCCTTCACCAGGCAGGGCCTCCACAAGGCAGGTCCTTCACCAGGCAGGGCCTCCACAAGGCAGGGCCTTCAGCACGACTCCTCCAACAGCTCCTTCAGCACGGGTCCTCCATCAGCTCGGCTCCTCCATCAGCTCCTTCAGCACGGCTCCTCCAGACATGGATTCCTGGTCTGGTTACAAACCCAGTTCATCTCAGCAGTAAATCACCTGGTGACGCAACACACCCCACCTCCTGCATCTGAGGTTCACTTGTAAAATGGAATACAAATTTAAACACTTAAATTAGACAATGTCTGCAGATTGTCGCATTCAGCAATTCATCCACTACGGTCGTAGGAGCACTAGTAACATTAATGGCTCATATGACTACTACATAACCCCCGTATGAATTCACTAAAATCACAGCTTGGCACAGATTTAAAGTCATAAGATGATCAAAACTAGACCTAAACTACCGTGGATTTTAGTGTTTCAGATGAGCTTGGTGATGGTTACCCTCTGGTCCGGTGCTGTGGGCCCCTGGTCTCCAGCCTCCCGTCTCCGGTCCACCCTGGCACCACAAGCCTCTGGTCCCCAGCCTCTCAGCCTCGCCGTTCAGCTACAGCAGCAGGTTTATATCAGCATTTGCCCAACAATAAACTTAATTGACTCAACCGAAACAGTGTTGCACAATTAATTGAACTATTATTTTATAACTCAAGGCTAGAAAAGACTCGAGACCAGACATGAGCATCCCGTTTTCGGGAATGAAGACAGAGCTGTCCACAAGTTTAAAGAAGTGGTTCAGGCCATGCATTGAAACTGACCTGAGAAGACTACTCACACAGAGCACTGACCTGTTCTGGAGGACGTGGAGGTCTGTCTCTTGGTGAGGAGGTGGAGGTCTGGCTCTGGGTGAGGAGGTGGAGGTCTTGCTCTGGGTGAGGAGGCAGACACCTTGGGACAAACTACATGTTACCTTTTTAACCTTGTACAGTTCTAGAGTATCTTCTATTGTAACATGTGGGAATGACTGCCATTATTTTAGCTTTGATATTATGAAGTTGGTAACTGAACCAAAGTCGTTGTTTAACGTCATTCCATTGGGTAGGGTTTAACTTCTGTGGCAATTAATGACAGCAGATATTTAGAACGTACAAAAGTTGAAGTAACAAAGAACTCTAAGCAGTATCGATATTAAATCAAATATACTCAGCCATATTCAGGTGCTGGGTTCCGTTGAAGAAATGTCAAATTAGCTTCCACCTTGAAATGATTTTCAGCCTCCCCTGATGTCAAAAATGGGCCCGCAAGTAGAACGCCGTTTTGTACGCAGTGAGAGTCCCGTCACGTCATCGTGGTTAAAAGTACGGCACAATCATCGGAATTTATCAACATATTGTACGACGTACGCATCAGTATGTATTTAATATCAGACTTAAGTTGTTTAAGATAGGGGCAACAATTCCCAATCGAAACCGACTGAAATAGAATAGGAAACGGCTCGAGGTTACGCAAATACAATCCAGAACGTTCCGCCAGATTCCCTCAGAGGACTCCAGTCCAACAAACTGCCAGGTGGTTTCTCATGGTTGTTAAGACTACAACGTTCTATGCTAACGATTGGGACTAAATCAAGTGACCGCACTCAGAACCTTCCACGGCGGGAAGCACAAACCGTCCGACTGGAATCCGAACATTCCGGCCGGAACCAACCAAAGAACAAACAGAACCAGCGCCTCACCTTGAGCTGAACGGAGGAAGATCCTGAAGTCCAGCGATGGTCTTCATTAAAACACAGCCAACAGACTTACCTTGAGGAGATCTGTTTGTTGCTGTTGGTCATTACTATTCAGTGTACCTTTACATTATTATGCACCCAGTGTGTACAAGTTATATCACTCAAAACCATACGAAGAACCAAACTACCATGTACGTCCCACAACAACTTTAAAACTAAAATCATTCAATACAAAACCGTGTATACATTTTACAATTATCTAGATTATTCCGGGTATAAACCATACAGAGCCAATCTAAACGTTGAGCAGAGAGCCGACCATAGCCCTGCAACGTCACCCTGACCGCCTCATCACCAACAGCAAATCATGGGCATCATCGTGGGCATCCGAGTGAAAGGACTGCCCATAATAAAAAGAAGCCCAATTCCTGAACTATCCAACCATCTTCATGGTTTAAAGATTAACAGACTGGACATTCCATTGTGTTCTAATCACCTTAGTCTGCTCCCTCGTTACTTATAAAAACTCTACATCTCCATCACTAGAGTGTTGCATCCTACTCATGGGGGTGTGGTCTGAGTGAGCAGAGATACATGCTGGGATACAGTGCTGTCTGAAGTCTTCAGTTCTATAGACACGCCCCTCAGGAGAAACCAAGTGTTTAAGAAACTGTCGTGACATCAGTTACATGAGCTGGAATATCCTTCAAGATGGCACCAGGATTCTCAGAGGAGAACGGTCAAGAGAAAGATGTGTGGGTTCTCCCCCTCAGCCAGTGGAACACAACAACGGTCTTCATCAGGGTACCATGGAATACCATTGAAACATTCTCCTCTTTATACCTTGAAGCCCCAGTGAAGGTTTCCACAGGGCTCTCCATCAATCCGGCCAGGTAGGAAGAGCCGACTCATTACAGGTCTGAAGGTCATCTTGAAAATCCATTTAGGTCCCTTTCCAACGTCACTCTCCTTGTGGAATTCCTTTGGGTGTCAATCCTCCATTGATCCTGATTGGTGTAGTCCTAATTTGAAGTCACTGATCTGAACACGCCGCTTGCATCCTTTTACACTCGAGTTGGATACTCTCCTTCCTGTTGGATGTCGCTCAGGGCTCTTCATGCCTACTGGAGGCCCTTGAGTAAACGTGTGGACGTCCATCAGGTATGATTTAGTTGACCATTCCAATATCCCAAGCCAATCATGTAGACCTCCGTATGAACATTATCACGGTCAAAGCAAGCCGGACACACACATAGAACCCAGGACAGGCACGTAGAACCCCATGCCAGGTGTGAGTGGGAGACACAGTAGAACCCTAGCGATGCTCAAAAATCACACACACACAACTGAGCCATAAAAGGCCAAACAATCATGCAGGGTAAAAACCTCATGCCAAATAACATTCCATCGTTTCTCCCCCCACACCCCCCAGGCCTCCTGCCAGGGCACCCATAACAGAACAACCAATGTCTCCAGAGACGTAAATTATGCACAACATTCTTCAGTGGCGTCCCACATTGGTGATGGATTATGCTTTGCGTCTCCAAAATATGTCCCAGGTTGATTCAACGTCTCTGAGGTCATGTCTTTGTAGTCCAGTGGTTTCCTGAATGAGGGGCCTTCACAGATGCAAACGGTGCAGCTTTAGTCAGCCTGAGGACAGGAAGGAGGTCATCTGTTCAGAAGACCACCCAGTGGAGGGGGGTGGCTCTTGAGGAGCAGGATCCATATGGGGATGGCCCCAAATAAGACCTTGGAAATGAAACCTTCCTGAGGAGTGACGATGCCTGGAGGGGACTGTTGAACGTGTTCCATGGTTCTCCGTTAGACTGAAGTTGTGTTTTAGCCGTTGAGATGAGGAGCCCCCTCATCTCCCCCTGGTGTTTCTCCTTCGGAATCCCTGTCTCCATCTTTAAGAACATTCCAGTCCATGTAACTGACGTCACGACAGATTCTCAAACACTCCGTTTCCCCTGAGGGGGCGCGTCTACAGACCTGTAGACTTCAGACAGCTCTGTATCCCAGTATGCACCTCTGCTCACTCAGACCTTACCCTCAACAGTAAAGCAACACTCATGTGATGAAGATGCAGAGCTCAGGAGAGTAGAATGAAAGAAGACTGCAGATGTCAGAACCCAACCCATTGCTCCAGCTTACAACAATAACTTGGAGCCTGTAACCATTTTAACAAATCATTAAAACCAACATAAACCAAACACCTAAGTAACCCATGAACCAATAAAACATCCTTACTACGCAGATCAACCTTCAGGTAACAGGTTAACTCACCAGGAAGCCAAAATACATCAATGTGCCCAAGAGTAATGAGATATTAATGACTTACAGTTCATCTTCGTGGTTAAGTTGGGATACTCACAGAACTGCAGTTAAATATCCATGATAGACCTTTGAAGGAAGGAACAGTTTACTCATGGTCCAAATGAGAGTTAAACCACCACAATCCCCGATTTCCCTTCACACATTATCAGTGATTTATATTCAACATACAAGTCACGTCAGTTGTGCTTTGCAACACAATTCTACTCACATCAGGTTCAGATGAGATGCTCCTCTTTACCTCAAAAAGTCTCTAACCTGTGAAACAGGAAGAGATGTTCAATAAGTCACAACAGACCTCAACAAAACAGTAGACACACACGTTGTGGTTTCTGTGAACACATCAACATACGTTTGAGAGACGCTACACTGCCAAACAGTGGAAGACACCACTGTACCGTCCGGCTCCCTCTCAAGTGAAACACACCAGATGCAACCAATTAACTAATTAAGAAAACCACTTGGCAGGCGAGCTGCGGCAGCTAATTAGTAAAACTCAATGCAGGTTCTGCGCCCTGTGGTCTTTTTGGCAACAGTGAGAGGCTATTTCAGCTCTTTGTTTGAAAATGACCTCCCTCATTTTAATTAAAGGGATGAGTCGGATTTAGATTCATACTTCAAAACGAAAAAAGTCTTCTTTCAATTCACCTTACTGTGCGACACACAGACACACACACACACACACGTGAAGGTAATGTAACCTTCATACACCGGACTTTCAAACCCAAAGGATGGCAAGGCACACAGTTGCAAATAGGTTTTTAACACATTCATTCCCCCACAGTGTCAGATAAGTGCCAAGTATACAGAGGAGGCCAACCCCCAAATATCTGAAAATAGTCAAATAAAAACATTCAAAACCAATTCCAAAAACAAATAATTCAATCAAAATAATCAATTATTAAATATTCTCAATAATAAATCAAGCATATTAAAAATCAATAACCGGTACTTCAAATAATGTCAATAAATCACATAATCCATTAGCAAAATAAATGCAAATTAAACTCAATCACTGAGTATATTTAACCATAATTTACAACATGATGGAATAATCACCTCAGTAAATATTTAGCATCTCGTGGAGAGCTGAGCACCCTGCTCAACACAGACAACCTCTTCTGGCAACAGCATCCCGCAGACTGTCAGAAGGACAGCAGCTCACCCATTTTATACCCCATGGCCCCTCCCACTAGACAGGCTCAATCAACAGGGGGATTATAATACTGTGGCATCTTGCAGGTCAACCATGAATGAACTCATCAAATAATCAGCATGCATGTTAAAGTTCATTTCAACTTTTAGATCAGTGATTTTCACTAGTGCATTTAGGCTTGTCGCTCATTAATGTCCAATGTCAATGTTCAGTGTCCTCCTTTGACACAAGGAAAAATGGTTGTGGCAGCAGGTGTTTCCTGACACCATATTTAAACACCTCAGCCCCACCGCGACTCTTTTAGTCTGCAGTACGGAGCCATGGTGAGAGGGAGAGATTGTTTGTGAGTGTTTGTGGCTTGAATAAAGAGCTTGTATGTATATTGTATGCTTGAAGGTTTACTGTTCATGCACTATCCATCAATGCGCGCTATTGATGGCCAGTTAAACAGACAGGGACAGTGGTCAAACTGTCACACACGCACACACCACAGATACACACATAGATTCACACACAACATATAGATACAAACCATATGCACACACAAACGACCGATACAAACCATAGGTATACACCATATAGATACACACACACCATAGTTACACACCATATAGATACACGCCATAAGGATAAACACACCAAATAGACACTCATCAAAGATTAACTTAATATAGATAGATTCATAGACTCAAGAGAATAGATTTGGGTGGGGATTTCTAGGATTCATAAACATCCTCTGCCTTAAGCTAACCTATTTATCCACGATAGCAGACACTTAAATCATAGTTATAATTGCATGCAACTTATTTATCTCAACGAAATTTCAAATAGTATACTAGATACATACAAATATATATAAAGGACAATATACGAAAATGAAATGGCTAAAGTTAATGCAAAATTATGATGTAGTCGAGTACAAACAGTCTACTCTCATTACAGTCTTTGGAAGTTAATTCTGACTGATATACTGTTATCTTCCACATCATGACGTAACACATCTCAGGAAGTGGTGGCGCTCCACTGTGTTGGAGAATCTCCATACTGAAGGGTATAGTTCTTCTGAAGCAGATGTGCTGTGAATTCCGATATTAACACAACCGTAACAATGACCTACAACAACTATTTTTGTGTGTGTGTGTGTGTGTGTGTGTGTGTGTGTGTGTGTGTGTGTGTGTGTGTGTGTGTGTGTGTGTGTGTGTGTGTGTGTGTGTGTGTGTGTGTGTGTGTGCGTGTGTGTAGTCATTGCAGACGGTTTGCTCATTTCACGGAGGAGGGCAGAGACATGGCAAGAGGAACTCTACCACCTATCTTCGGTATCCCGAGGAAGCACTAAGTGTCCGAAATGGAGGAGACATAATATTTGTCTTTTCTTTGTTTCTTTATTTTTTTATTGGTTTGTTTGAAGAGAAGAGCAGAAAATAAAATTGATAATAATGGATACCAATTCCAAGAAAAACATTATTTGAAACGAAATGAAATCATATATTGATGGTTATTAAGCACACAATATACACTGCAAGAAAATAAAAATGCAGACGTTTTTTGCAAAGCAAACAATTTCTGTTCCCTCTTTCTTCATTTGTCACGTGAAGTTGTTCCCCATTTTGTTATACTTGTCCATCATTGCCAGTACGTATTTTTTTTTTTATTAGATCAATATTAATTTAAACAAAAATAAATAAATATAAAGAGAAAAGTCGACTCTCTCTAACTTTCAATTCAATCTAAGTATTACAACAAACATTTTTATAACTCGTATTTTAAATGACCAAAGTCAATCAAACATCCGTGGTGTAAAATGCAACATTGTGTTTTTACACTTGGGGGAGTAAGGAAAGGGTGTCCGTTGTCTTCTTTACTAAACCATGTTCATTGGGCCAGTAACTGATAAGCCATCTTCAAAAAAATGTAGGTCATGTTTATTGTGAAGGAATTAGGATGTGTCTTGCTGTCATTGTTATTATTTTCATCCTTATTAGAGAAAGAATAAATATTTTCTCTTTCTGTTCCAGAGAGATTATCTTCTAGCCCACTTTGGAGCGTTTCGATCACATTAGGAGTCCTAGGGGTTCTAATTATCATTTTAATCATCACCATATTACTTTTTTAAACCTCCTGACTGTATGACCGGTACCATCAGACACAGCAGGGTCAGACTGGGTCGTAGGGGCCAGGATTCAACGTTCACATGTCATTTATGTTTCTTTATTAGGCCGGGCTATTTCCTCCATTATCTCTTTGTTAAATCATTAATCTTGTTGGGTTGGATTCTTCTCTTGTTTTTTCCTTCCTCATACTGTTTCACCTTTTACCGGAAGGTGTTCAGAAAGGTACCAAAGCAAGGTGGTGCACACCCACACCCACACACACACACTTTGTGTCTCCTTCGCGTTATTCTTGTTGGCCAGAAGGTGAACTACATCGAGGTGGATTCACTGCCCCCTAGTGGCTCCACATGCAATAAGTAACAACACATGGCTTGATTAACAAACAGATGCGCATTATTTCAACACTACTTACAGTGAATGCTGATATGAGATCAAGGAGCAGGTAAGGGATAGACAGTGAGTACTGATATATGTGATTAAGGAGAAGGTAGGTGATAGACAGTTAAAACTGACACATGCGACTTCCTGTGATACAGAAAAATTTGGATCCATCGAGATGGATAGTAACTTTATGGTTTATTAACAAATACAAATCATAAACAGGTTCACATATCTTTAATAACTTGACGGAGAGATGAGCAACGTTTGCTACAGTCCACTGGGTAGGCTAGTAGACTGATCTATCCAGCACACATCTAGGTGGACACGCCCACCTGTGATGTCATAAGGGGCCGATTTCCAAAACGGCTTGTAACGGCTAATCACACCACACCTGGTGGCATGTCATTGGACCTTTAAATCTCCGCGTTCTCCTCGGCCCAGGATCACCAACCCCGTAGCTGCCTGCCATCCACCCCGTGTGCTCCTCTGCCTGCCCAGCTGCCTGGAATCCACCCATCCCTTTCCATCTCCTGTTGTTGTTCCCTGTCTCCTGCAGGTCGTCCTGTCCACCAACATCGCAGAGACCAGCATCGCCCTCAACGACGTCATCGACTCCTGCAAGTAAGAAACCCGGTCATGATGTTTCTGAATGTGTCTTTGTATTGACGGTGTATATACTTTGGGTTTTGACCCAGTGTCTGAACACAGGCCACCTATATAAGGTGGCCTGTGTTCTATTATGTGACTTTGGTTGCACCATGTACAGCACTTTCGCCAATGAAAACAGTTTTTAAATGTGCCTTATGAATGGATTTTAATTACTTACTTACTGTGGGGATTGTTGATGTTTCCTTGGGGTTGGTCGACCAGAAGTGGACGCTGTGGACAGCAACGACGAGCTGCCCTCTCTGGGACGCCCCGTGGCCCACCGGGGAGCCCCGCCTGGGGGAGATGATGGTCATGGGAGGCCTCTTCAAGGGAGCGTCCTGCTCCCACCATAACCGCTCGTTTACATATCATAGAGGAGGGGGAGGGGAAGAGGAGGAGGGGGACAAGGAGGTGAAGGAGGAGGAGGAGGCGGTGGAGGTGGTGGTGGAGGAGGAAGAGGGGGAGGAGGGAGGGGATGATGATCATGGGAGGCCTCTTCAAGTGAGCGTCCTGTTCCCCACCACCAGCGCTCATTCCCGTCTATTCTGTATCTATGTTTGAACACTGCGTCCAGAAGCCAAACTCATTTGAGTTACTAGTGCTTGTATTGAAGTTACTCGTCGCTTTTCCAACAGTTACCTGTTACTATTTTAACTAGTGACTTTATATTGTTGATCCTTGCTTCGTTAGATGAGTACTAGGCCCTGTCCCATTCCTCTCCCCTTAACGAGAACACTTCCCTCCACAATAAAGAGTGAAGTGATAGTGAAGATCGTTCCCTACGAAATGTGACACCACTATAATGAATATTATGCAAATTAGCGTAGTGATCGTGCTCCCCTACGTCACGCGCAGCACCGACGTGTCTACACTACAGGAAGGAGCCTACTACTATTTTCATTCACGTTTGAAAATGTCACCCTTGTGTCGAAAATAAGACAACCTACACATTCAGATCGTACAGTTAAATCCAGTCTACGGATAAATAATTTAACATAATGTCTAACTGTTTGAGAAACATGGAAAAACAGCCGCTTGCTGAGTTCTCAACGTGTCCTGGGTCATACGTGATACTCCCTTGGCTGTAAGTGAGGTACCGAGCTGGCGAGCTGCCAAGGGACTTTAAGGGGAAATAGGCCCTCTCTCTTGCCCCTAAGTATTGGATCACCCTACCCCTCCGAGGGAACGCACAACTTCTAGGGCTAGGGCTCAAATCTAGGGCTAGGGGGAATAATAGGATGGGGCCCTAGTTACTATTGCAGCCCTTCTAGGCGCTATAAATGTTATATGATGTGGTTTGAATTAAACAACACTTGACCAAACCAGCAATTATAGAAATCAACTATATTCTAGTCTTCACTTCTGGTGTGTGTGTGTGTGTGTGTGTGTGTGTGTGTGTGTGTGTGTGTGTGTGTGTGTGTGTGTGTGTGTGTGTGTGTGTGTGTGTGTGTGTGTGTGTGTGTGTGTGTGTGTGCAGAAGCGCCTCAACACGTCCACCCTGAGGATGACCCTGGAGGCCAAGGTCCAGCTGGAGGACATCCTCACCATCGCTGGCTTCCCTGAAAGTGATTGGTTCACATCCCCACTTGCCCCGCCCACCGCAGTCTCTCCTAGGGTCTGGAATCAGCCGGGACGATGCGATATGAAAAGCCGTTGTGTGAATACTGAGATTCTGTAAATATTGTGGAACGGTATTTTGATCTTTCTGGAAGGTTTACGTTGTGGTTTCTGTTCTACAGGTCCTCAATGCAAATGGACGATTGTCGAGTACGCATAACATTAACCGATACTTGATTGAGCAATGTTGTCAGAGAGACACAAATCAATACTTTCCTATAGAGCTCTCTATAGGAAAGTATTGATTTGTGTCAATCTGACAACGTTACTCAATCAAGTATCGCTTAATCAAAGAGTCCCGATTCTCCCATGAATGGATTCCTATTCCCCAAGCCCCTGCTTGCTCTGCCCTGAGTCAAACCCCTGCATCCACAGACATCGTAGCTCTGTTGCTTTTCTTGCATTTCATCGACATTTGGCCTGCGGATGGAGTTTTAGTCTTCAGATAGTCTGTCTGAAATGTTGGTGATCGGTCATCGTATGACGTGTGTCTAACCTGAGAACCATGGGTGTGTTTATCAGAGGGTCTGATGAGCCGGGTGTTGAACGCGGAGGGGGCAGACAACGGTCTGGATGTGGGGGTCAGCCTGTTGACCTTTGGGCTCCTACCCCAACGGGTGCTCCTACATGGAGAGGCGGGGGATCCTGACCCCGGGAATGAGGCGACGCCCTCATCCACAAGACCTCCGTCGACTGTCCTTCAGCAGCCAGGACATGACCTTCCCCTCGCCCTGCTTCGACTTCGGGGAGAAGGTCAGCAGATATTTGCGTTCTCAAAATGACAAAACATCTGCATTGTATATTAAAGATCCCATGCCATTCTATTTTATGATGCTTTAATATAGGTATAAGTGGGCCACAAACACAGTATTCAAAGACGTCCCCGAAATTCAGCCGTGGTGCAGTGTTACAGTCACTCCGAAACAGTAGCACATTGAGCTTCCCCCAAACGCGCTGTTTCGGTGGGCGTGTCAAGGCAGGTCAAGGAGGGGGGTGGGGGCGTGGCCCTGAGCAGCTTGTAGCCACTACCATGCGCTCTGTATACGGTGGGCGTGTCAAGGCAGGTCAAGGAGGGGGGTGGGGGTGTGGCCCTGAGCAGCTTGTAGCCACTGACAGTACCATGCGCTCTGTTTACGGTGGATGCATCGCAATGGCTCGTAGAAACCCATATTATACATAGATATCTATATCATATAATATATAATATATATTATCACCTGGCCCTGAGCAGCTTGTAGCCACGGTACCATGCGCTCTGTTTACGGTGGATGCATCGCAATGGCTCGTAGAAACCCATATTATACATAGATATCTATATCATATAATATATAATATATATTATCACGGCCAAAAGCTGTGTGAGCCTCCAGACGATAGGTTATTATGAATCTCAAACGACCGCGTCTACTTCAGATTGATGTGGAAGTGGAAGAACCAGAGACGTCAGAGAACCCGACGAAGTTCTTTGTGATTCATTATATCGTCTGGACGCGCACACAGCTTTTGGCCGTGATAATATGTATTATTTGATATAGATATCTATGTATTATATGATATTATTTAGATATAGAGCAGAGCTCCAGGACTGTAACGCAAGTCTTGTACACTTCCTTGTTATTTGGATAACCGTTCTGCTGTTGGTGTGATGGCGCATAACACGTCGGACTCTCGTCTCTGGTATTTCTAAAACGAGACTCGTAGTGGGGGTTATCTCAGCCATGGTTGAGAATGAATTGGGGGAAAGGAACTTTGGCTTTGACTCCCTGAAGTAGGCTACATGAACCACGACATGGAGGAGAAAGGGATTGTTGGCCGCGAATGTATCCCGCTTGAGCCCTGCTTCCCGCCGCCTCGGCAGCGGTCTGCGCTAATCACCGCATCCTGAAGCCGAGGCGGTGGTCCATCGGCAGCGAGGAGACGACCGCGTTTTCAGCCAATCACATGGCTGCAGTTCCGACCTCTGAGTCCAGCCTCCAAGCCTCCCGGTTCTCTGTCAAATGTCTACTCTATCGGAAAGAACATGGTTTTTTGAATGATCGTACATAACAATCTCTAGGTGGTGAAGAAGTGAATGCTGCGTCACGACACTTTTCTTCCATCTAATTTCGACTGGGTTTTGGGATTATCGGTGCCGTTAAAGTAGTAAACGGCACCGACGTAAAAACCCAGTCACAGCAGTCATGTGGTTGACTGAAAACGAGGGAGGCATCTGATTGGCTACAGAGACTTCCTTGTTGAAAAAAATGCATTTATGAATCTAGCGACGTTGAGGAGCCCCCTCATCTCCCCCTGGTGTTTCTCCTTCTGAATCCCTGTCTCCATCTTTAAGAACATTCCAGTCCATGTAACTGACGTCACGACAGTTTCTCAAACACTCGGTTTCCCCTGAGGGGGCGCGTCTACAGACCTGTAGACTTCAGACAGCTCTGTATCCCAGTATGCACATCTGCTCACTCAGACCACACCCTCATCAGTAAAGCAACACTCATGTGATGAAGATGCAGAGCTCAGGAGAGTAGAATGAAAGAAGACTGCAGATATCAGAAACCAACCCATTGCCCAGGCTTACAACAATAACTTGGAGGCTGTAACCATTTTAACAAATCATTAAAACCAACATAAACCAAATCCCTTGAGCCCTGCTTCCCGCCGCCTCGGCAGCGGTCTGCGCTAATCACCGCATCCTGAAGCCGAGGCGGTGGTCCATCGGCAGCGAGGAGACGACCGCGTTTTCAGCCAATCACATGGCTGCAGTTCCGACCTCTGAGTCCAGCCTCCAAGCCTCCCGGTTCTCTGTCAAATGTCTACTCTATCGGAAAGAACATGGTTTTTTGAATGATCGTACATAACAATCTCTAGGTGGTGAAGAAGTGAATGCTGCGTCACGACACTTTTCTTCCATCTAATTTCGACTGGGTTTTGGGATTATCGGTGCCGTTAAAGTAGTAAACGGCTACGACGTAAAAACCCAGTCACAGCAGTCATGTGGTTGACTGAAAACGAGGGAGGCATCTGATTGGCTACAGAGACTTCCTTGTTGAAAAAAATGCATTTATGAATCTAGCGACGTTGAGGAGCCCCCTCATCTCCCCCTGGTGTTTCTCCTTCTGAATCCCTGTCTCCATCTTTAAGAACATTCCAGTCCATGTAACTGACGTCACGACAGTTTCTCAAACACTCGGTTTCCCCTGAGGGGGCGCGTCTACAGACCTGTAGACTTCAGACAGCTCTGTATCCCAGTATGCACATCTGCTCACTCAGACCACACCCTCATCAGTAAAGCAACACTCATGTGATGAAGATGCAGAGCTCAGGAGAGTAGAATGAAAGAAGACTGCAGATATCAGAAACCAACCCATTGCCCAGGCTTACAACAATAACTTGGAGCCTGTAACCATTTTAACAAATCATTAAAACCAACATAAACCAAATCCCTAAGTAACCCATGAACCAATAAAACATCCTTGCTACTCAGATCAACCTTCAGGTAAAAGGTTAACTCACCAGGAAGCCAAAATACATCAATGTGCCCAAGAGTAGTGAGAAATTAATAACTTAGTTTGCAGTTCATCTTCATGGTTAAGTTGGGATACTCACAGAACTGCAGTTAAATATCCATGATAGACCTTTGAAGGAAGGAACAGTTTACTCATGGTACAATTTCAAATGAGTTAAACCACCACAATCCCTAATTAGTAAAACTCAATGCTAATTGAGCTAATTAGTAAAACTCAATGCAGGTTCGGCGCCCTGTGGTCTTCTTGGTAACAGTGAGAGGCTATTTCAGCTCTGTGTTTGATCTTAAATGACCTACCTCATTTTAATTAAAGGGATGAGTCGGATTTAGATTCATACTTCAAAACGAAAAAAGTCTTCTTTCAATTCACCTTACTGTGCGACACACACACACACACGTGAAGGTAATGTAACCTTCATACACCGGACTTTCAAACCCAAAGGATGGCAAGGCACACAGTTGCAAATAGGTTTTTAACAACATTCATTCCCCCCACAGTGTCAGATAAGTGCCAAACATACAGAGGAGGCCAACCCCCAAATATCTGAAAATAGTAAAATAAAAACATTCAAAACCATTTCCAAAAACAAATAATTCAATCAAAATAATCAATTATTAAATATTCTCTATAATAAATCAAGCATATTCAAAATCAAAAACCGGTACTTCAAATAATGTCAATAAATCACATAATCCATTAGCAAAATGAATGCAAATTAAACTCAATCACTGAGTATGAATAAACTTATCAAATATACAGCATGCATGTTAAAGTTCATTTCAACTTTTAGATCAGTGATTTTCACTAGTGCATTTAGGCTTGTCGCTCATTAATGTCCAATGTCAATGTTCAGTGTCCTCCTTTGACACAAGGAAAAATGGTTTGGCCCAAATTGGGCCAATCAGTGGCAGCAGGTGTTTCCTGACACCATATTTAAACACCTCAGCCCCACCGCGACTCTTTTAGTCTGCAGTACGGAGCCATGGTGAGAGGGAGAGATTGTTTGTGAGTGTGTGTGGCTTGAATAAAGAGCTTGTATGTATATTGTATGCTTGAAGGTTTACTGTTCATGCACTATCCATCAATGCCCGCTATTGACGGGCAGTGAAACAGACATGGACAGTGGTCAAACTGTCACACACACACACACACACCACAGATACACACATTCACACACAACATATAGATACAAACCATATGCACACACAAACGACAGATACAAACCATAGGTATACACCATATAGATACACACACACCATAGTTACACACCATATAGATACACGCCATAAGGATAAACACACCAAATCGACACTCATCAAAGATTAACTTAATATAGATAGATTCATAGACTCAAGAGAATAGATTTGGGTGGGGATTTCTAGGATTCATAAACATCCGGGGCTTAGCCCAGAGTGAAAATGAAAATGCTGCGCGCCAAATTTATGTGTATGCTTTATTGTGCATGCAAACTTTTTCTTAATGCTTTATCTAAATAAACGAAATACGCGGTTTATTATAGCTTTAAATAGCTACCTGACTGCTATGCTGCTTATCCCCAAATGTCTAAAGTTCCATTCAAGTTAGTTAAGCAAATGTACAAGTGAGGCAGACCTTACACACACACACACACACACACACACACACACACACACACACACACACACACACACACACACACACACACACACACACACACACACACACACACACACACACACACACACACACACAGAGAGACCTGACTGGGGATAGGATAGGTTAATACACTTCAGGTGGTAAACAGGTTGTTGTTTATTCTCTTGCCAGAAGGACTATGTCTATCTAGACTAGGCTACTTATAAATGTTTATGAATATTTATATTTTTGCAGTCATTGCAGACGGTTTGCTCATTTCACGGAGGAGGGCAGAGAGATGGCAAGAGCTACTATCTTCGGTATCCCGAGGAAGCGCAAAGTGTCCGAAATGGAGGAGACATAATGTTTCTTTATTTTTTATTGGTTTGTTTGAAGAGAAGAGCAGAAAATAAAATAGATAATAATGGATACCAATTCCAAGAAAAATATTATTTGAATCGAAATGAAATCATTTCAATGTGGCCCGGGAAAGGGAAGTCTGGGGCCCCCCTGCTTGAGCTGCTCCCCCCGCGACCCAACCCCGGATAAGCGGATGACGATGAGGATGAGGAAATGAAATCATATATTGATGATTTTTTGAAAAGCAAACAATTTCTGTTCCCTCTTTCTTCATTTGTCACGTGAAGTTGTTCCCCAATTTGTTATACTCTTCCATCATTGCCAGTATACGTTTTTTTTTTATTGTATCAATATTAATTTAAACAAAAATAAATAAATATAAAGAGAAAAGTCGACTCTCTCTAGCTTTCAATTCAATCTAAGTATTATTTAAAAAAAACTTTTAATAACAAAAAACCTTTTAATAAAACATTTTAATAACTCGTATTTTAAATGACCAAAGTCAATCAAACATCCGTGGTGTAAAATGCAACATTGTGTTTTTACACTTGGGGGAGTAAGGAAAGGGTGTCCGTTGTCTTCTTCACTAAACCATGTTCATTGGGCCAGTAACTGATAAGCCATCTTCACAAAAAAATATCTAGGTCATGTTTATTGTGAAGGAATTAGGATGTGTCTTGCTGTCATTGTTATTATTCTCATCCTTATTAGAGAAATAATAATAAATATTTTCTCTTTCTGTTCCAGAGAGATTATCTTCTAGCCCACTTTGGAGCATTTGGATCACATTAGGAGTCCTAGGGGTTCTAATGATCATTTTAATCATCACCATGTTACTCTTTTAAACCTCCTGACTGTATGACCGGTACCATCAGACACAGCAGGGTCAGTCTGGGTCGTAGGGGCCAGGATTCAACGGTCACAAGTCATTTAGGGGAGCCTTGTTAGAGGGGCTGACCAGCTTCAGGGAAGAGGACAGTTGACAGACTGACGATTGGATGGCAATCAGGGACGTAACTTCAGCAAGACAGCTTCAGCCCCAAAGCAGGGACGTCCAAAGGGCACCCTTCCAGGAGTGCAGACACATGTATCTGGATGAACAGAGTTCAGATATCGTTCTGCTTCATCAAACAGACATTGCTCACTGTTTATTTGATACATGTCCTACGTGGTGTTTTATAGTCTGCCTGTTGATTGGATGGAAAAGCAATGTGAGCTGCATTTTGCTGTTAAGGTAAAGGTTGCTCCTAGGATGATTTATTATCATTGTCCGCGTTATTTGTATTATTATATTTGTCTGTGTCTTCACTGCCTCACTGTGGATGGGTGTTAAAATGGAGCTTCACCTCAAACACACGATGCCTCTGGTGCTGCACAGATTGTAATGTTGTACCCATTATGTTAACGGTGACCACATCAAATTAAATGAATAAATATATATATAGATATTTGAATCCTCTATTGCTTGTCATTTCAAATCTCCCTGCTGGTTTTGGGTTATTTTCTTCTGAGCAAAGATACTGTGGCGAGCAGCACGGGACGAACTAGATGATCCCAGGTCAAACGAGTCTTCAACTCTCGTGCCCCATACTCCTGCTCCGGGGTGAGCCCCTGTAGGGCGGCGTGGAGGGCCAGATCCTCCCGCGCAGCATGTGGGGGACCTCTGGGTACCCGTGTTGGGCGTAGAGCTGAGAGTCAGCGGCGTTAAGTTGTTTACGGTGCAGCCTCGCAGCTTACGTTAGTAGCGGATAGCAATGGTTTACTATGGTTTATTTAATAGCCAATGCAATTTTAAATGAAGTTGAAGTTACACTAAATTATTGTCATGTGTAAGTCAAGTATATTAAAGTAATAAGTAAGGCGGCTGCATGCTTCAGCGTTGGTGTTACGTTGTTGCGCAAAATTTACTCAAAGCAATTCATGCTCCCTTTTAGGTTGCGCGTGTTGCGCGTGTTGCCAAGAAATTTACCGCCAGAACAGTAGGTGGAGTAATATGTGGAGTAAAGTTTTTCGTTGAAGACGACCTCGAGAATGACGTCTTTGTCTGTGGGAGTCGTTGGTTTGTTTATGTGCCAGATCGTGTTCTCCCCATACACAGTGAATGATGGCAACAGACAGAGGAACAGGGGTGATGAAGTTGTTGATCATTGGGGTTGTATAAATGTGCATATCTCTCTACATTTTAAAACGACATAATGTGTTGGCAGCAAAGTTAACTTCACTTCACGTTAATGCTTTTGTATATGAGCCTGCCGGGTTCCATTCTATCAAACCGCGGTATGAAAACAGGAAATGTGATACTCCAGACAGGAAGTAGTAACCAGACCAGCAGACCAATCACAGCCTTGCAGGCTGCGCGGCTCGCGTAAAAGCTTACGTAAAAAATGACGCAAGTCTAGAAAAATCGCCCGACGCACGCAAGACGTGAGAAGTCGCGCAATGGGTGCGCAAGGGCGCGCAAGGGCCTCTTGCGCTTGCGCTTACGCTTACGTAACTGAGCATAAATCGGCCTAGTATAGTAAAGTGTCACGCCGCGTCCCGCTACGCGGTCCACTACCTCCATCTAGTGGCTACTTGACGCCAGTGGTCCTTCTCCTCACACACCAGTCTGCAATCATCCAACCACCATTCCCTACTTCAGCCGGGGATCTCCTACCAGCCGGTGCCAGTTCGTCGTTACGTCTACCTAGTCAGTATCGGTCCTACCAGCATTCTCGAAACTCTGTCTCTAGCCTGTCCCCTTGATAACCACCTCTCTAGTACTCCCCCTGCCACCGAACCCCTGCCTGCCTGACTACCCGCCTGTCGTCGAGTTCCACAGAGGAGCGGGCTGCACCTGCCCCCTCCTCTGTGGGCTCAGCCTACACCTGTCATACTTAGTAAAGACACACCTCTAAATAAACGTTTCAACCTTTGGCCGAGTCCAACCCTGCTTTGTCTGATGGTAAAGTCAGGAGGTTTATCTCCTTAACACAAGACAACTTCCTCAGGGTTAGAATCTGACGATGGGGACGATGTTCTCTGGGGGAAGCATTGTTATACTGCCGATTCAGACGGCTGAGAGGAAGACAGAGACAATGACAGCACTGGGCAGTGTTGTGATTCAGACGGTCGTGTTACTGACGGGGCTGGTCGTTGTTCAGGGAGGTAAGCTGGACCGGATATAAACCGTCTCTCTGGCAAACCTAATATCAAGAGTCTTCTATGTTTGGTTTGTTATGCTTGATATTTTGACTAGCACCATAACTCAAACTATCTATTTATTCAAAAAAAATATATAGCACTTAGGTTGTACTTAGAATGTTGAAAATAATAATAATAAAAAAAAAAAAAAATTATTGTACATTGATTAAATCTGAAACTTTCACTTTTTTACTATAATTACTAGATTCTCGCATCATTTTTGACCTCATTTGAACCCAGGTTCTCAGATGGGTCAGGTTGTTTGAGAGAAGGAGAGAGAAAAGCAGACTGGGAAAGTTAACATGTGTGTTGCTGAACAAAAAATAAAAGGCCAGAGAACATAAGTCTGTCAGGATTGTTTAAGAGGATATATAGTCGTCTTTGACTCTCTCAGAAGGTCTAAAGGTCATGTTTTATGAGGCAATTCAAGATAATTTACTAGTCAGTTATTATCAGTTATCACCATCGTAGTATTACTTAAGGACCTGTTTCTAAAATTAATGAAGATTATGCCTCCAACACCCCCCTATTCTCTGATCTACATAACCCCAAGTGGGCTGTGTGTTTGGGGGGAGCTGTGCGCTGCCTTGTAGCTCCAAGCCAAACAGTGATGGGACTCTCTAAATCGACGCCACTTCGACCTGGGCGGGACTTTACGTCCTACGTCACTCGCTATGGGTGTGCATGTGTGCGCGTAGCCGTTTGTCTCAGGGATCTGTGCACGAACTCCCTTGCACTACAGGATTACGAGCGTCAGTGTCGTACGCGATGGAGGGTGGGTGACATTCCTACAGTCTGTGATGATAGGCTATATTTCTACAAATGACAAGACGAATCACGAACTAAGCTAACATTAGACTATAGCCATACCAGATAACGCCATACCAGCTAACCCTAACTATTTCTATTAAACCCTGAACCACTTTGCAACAGGCAACTGTGTGTTGGTGTGTCTTAGGCCCAATCCCATTTCTTTGCTCTGTCTCAACCCTAACCCTCATTGCTACCCCTCATTGCTACCCCTAACCGATCCCCTACCAAATGGGACAACCCTACCCTGTGACGTCATCATGGCCTCCCCGTGCCCCCTAGCAGATAACCAGACCCCTGGTAATGTTACAAGAGACAGACTGGCTGCCATTGTCTCGGGCAACGAGCAAGACCCATTGTAAAGATGTTCAACCTGAAATGGCATTTATATTTTGTAATTGGCATGTTTAAATAAAGTATTAAAAAAAAAAAAATACTATTTGTCCCTCGTAATATACCTTTATTTTGAATATCACTTAGCTACATGTTAAAGGTGGTATTAGGGTGCACTCACACTAGGCCATGGCCGTTGGCCGTTGTCACACCTAACCGTGCTCAAATGGCCCCATTGTTCTCTTGTACATACGTCATCACGTCGTAACACGTCATCACCAAGCGTCCGCTGCATGGACCATAATAAAGTCTGCCGCCAGTCAGAGTTTTAACAACAATGGACAACAACACAGAGAACACACCAACAGTTGAACTGCTTGACGCGATGTTTACCGTTTAATGGGAAAGAAGGCTCGTCGCCTTTATTATGTCCGTGGTCGTCGCATTGACTATACGTCATCCAGCTCAGGTTGCGTAGCCGTGCGTGTGCGCGTGTCGGCTCATTAGCATCTGTACCGTAGCGGCCCGTGCCGTAGCAGCACACCTCTCCCAAGTGGCCAAATTGGCCCGGCCTGGCCAGACTGGCCACACTCACACTGGCAGATTTGAGCATGGTTAGGCCACGGCCACGGCCAGATGGCCTAGTGTGAGTGCACCCTTAGATAATAATCGGTTATGAACAAGAACACTTTAGAAGAAACACTTTATTTAAATAAGAAACACTGAACCACACATCTAAAAATACACACACACGCATCTAAAAATACACACACACGCACACCTAAAAATACACACACACAAACACACTCTCTCTCAGCTTTTGAGAGAATGGTGGAGAATCACATCTTCTCAACCATTCCGCCAACTTTGCCTCGCTCTCCTCATGCCTCGCCTGCTCCCTGGCACTCTCCTCTTGGAAGGGGTGTCTGGGGTGGTGGAAGAGGTGCCTGGGGTGGAGGAGCATGAGGGAGAGGTGGGGGGGGGGGGGGCTGGTGGCAGTGGACTCAACGAAGTCCTGAAAGAAAACGAATAAGAAGGAATTAGGAATTATATGCCAGAACTGGTTGATATGGCCATATGTTATGTACAATATATAATAGCTATGTACACAATATAGTACAGCCAAAAAATACATTGATTAACCATGTAATATTACTAATATAATATAATATAATATATTAGTATATATAATAATACTTATAAAATATTACTAATATAATATAATATATTAGTATATATAATATTACTTATAGAATATTACTAATATAATATAATATATTAGTATAACGCTTATTTTTAACCTGGAGTCACTAGAACATGGAAGATCTGGATATCATACGACATGATATGCAGCCCGCTCTGCAGCCCGGTCGATGGCCGGGCTGCAGAGCCCGGCCGAGAACCGGGGTCGGGCGGTCCGCGAAAGTCGGCCTCGCGATCTTCCGCGAAAGTCGGCCGCGGACTTTCGCGATCTTCCGAGAGTCCACGGCCGGGCTTCGAAGCCCGCGGCCGGGCTGCAGAGTATAATTAATAAAATAATTACTAGTTAATTACAGAGAAAACACTTGCATTTGTGTTTTTCCAATCCTGTCGCATCTTTTCGCCCTCCATCTTGTCTAGGATATTTCTTGATTTTCCGTTTTCTCGCAAGGTATTGTGGGAGCAAGTCACAACTGAAGCGCTTTGAGGGTGCCCATCGAAAATCTCAATTTTGAGGGGATGTTAGCCCTCCCCCTACCCCTTAAACTACCTTTAAACTGGTATTGGGACATGGCTCCACGGCGCGTGAACGCGCAACAGCGAGGGTTAGGGCTGAGATTTTGAAGCGAGCCAAGTAATGGGATTCAACCTTATTGCTTCTCACGTCTGCGTCTGCATCTTTCCCACTCCTGGCTAATAGTTTCAGCTTATGTACTGTATATCAGAAATGATCACCCTGTACCACACTGCTGACTTGTTGATGTTTTGTGAGCACTCTCTCTAGGTATCTTAAGTTTCCTACTGGAGTCATCAAAACTTTGAACTTTGTTATTGTAAGAAATATTGTGTTGCAAAAACACTTTGTGTCTTACCCTTACCGTTACCCTAACCTTAACCCCAGTAACAATTCTTCATCATAAACTACAAGTTACGCAAAATGGCATACAAACATCCAGTCCAATATGAAAGAAAAAAGCTATCTTCATTAAGGAATCGAACCCCTTATCCCTGCGTTAATTAGTTGTTCTCTGGCCACTAACCCATCAGGTCTTAGTACATGCGATTCAAGAGTTAACCACTTGACAATCTTTAAACTTCGGTTGCCTAGAAATTGTAAAGACAGTGATGTGTGTACATTGTGCGAGTATCCGTCACTCGCGTTGTGTGTGCAGTCCAAAATGAAAGAAAAAACCTTGCATCACTAGGGAATCGAACCCCCAATCATCAGTCTTTAAACGTTGGTCGTTGGTAACTGTAAACAAAGAGATCGCATTTTGTTTAACTGCTAACTAACAAACGGGTTTATGCGTTCACTGAACAAAGATTATGGAAATAAAAGACCACTTTTCCATCAGAAAAATCATCAGAACCGTTATTACCAACCCATAGACACTAAAAGCCAAAACCTTTCTCACATGCACACCCATCGCGAGTGACGGCTACGCGCACACATGCACACCCATAGCGAGTGACGTAGGACGTAAAGTCCCCCCCAGGATGTATAGGAGCACTCACTACCCTGTGCAGTGCTGCTGAGCAGCAGATACTCGTCTGCCCCGTATTGAATACTTTTTTAGAAATAATCAGGCGGATAAATTCTCTTAAAGATATCGTCATAGGTGACCAAGTCTTAAACAGTTTGAGACCGATTGAGCAGTGTGTTTGTGTGGAAAATTTCAAAGGAGTTGACGTTACTTCAAGCACAGTGCGGAACGTCAGACTCTGGACGCTCCAGGCAGGGCGCTCCAGGCGGTGCGCTGGAATATGATGCAATGCAGGGGCGGATCTACTGGGGTGGCATGGGCTTTTTTTTTTTGCTTTTACAAGACATTTACAAAAGCGAGTTTCAAAAGTCCGACTGTAGGTGAATGCAACCAGGAAATATTGCCCCATCCCGCCTGCCCCCCCCCCCCCCCCCCCCCATCCCCGAGACTCCCACCGGCACTGATTTTGAATACAAGGAAGGCGGGAGAGTCCTCCAAACGAACACGAAGCAAGCGGCGCGGCAGAGAGACTACATTCTTGAGGTAATACTGATCAACCGTCTATCTATAAAGAAATTATAATAATTAGAAAAGAGCAGGGCTGTGTATTACAGAAACATCATAGTTAAAGACTTAAAGGCCCACTATGCAACTTTTTTAGCCAAAATTACATTAAGTATGCAGGTTGAGAGTTATGCTGATGGTTCTGCATCCATTTCTGGGTCGATTGGTGGGTGTGTCATTTACCCATGTCGCCTCTCCAGTGAAAAAGCGCATATGCAACTTGCTCTGTTCGGACCGACACAATCCGGATGTGACGCAACGGAAGTATCCTCGAAAATGTAGTCAGATTGTAGTTTCGAAAATGCTTTACGGCACAGACACACACCCAAACATGGCACCGGCTAGATATAAACAGCCAGTTGCGAGGCAATTGTTGCATTCATCATGGATCAATCGACTAATGGTGCGGCCACACCAAACGCGTTACTCGCGTTCGATAACGCGAGTAACCTGACGCTTGATCATTGTGTGGTGGTTACTCGGTTCAACGCTTCCAACGCGTCAACGCAGCTAGATGAGTCCATGTCCATGCAAGTGAACGGAGCGTTCCCTCTTCGTCATAACTATCAAACCAAACATCCTTCACATTCACCGAGCGAGTATTATGAAAGTAAAATGCACATTTCTCGCTAAAAATGTTTCCATAAACGCATTTAATGGCGTAACTATGTTACTATTTCCACCCTGAATAAAGATAGTTGTCGGCCGTGGCTGCGCTGGAGTCCGAGGTAGGAAACACAAACGCCGCGTTTGGGTGATAGAGCTTAGATCGGGTTAGATTAAATAATCTCTGATATAAATAACAATAATCGGGTTGAATAACTTCACATGGTGTGTCTGGTGTGTTTCCAGCATTCGTAGTGTTGATCAGGAGAGAAATAGTCCGCCAAGACGTTGAGGTTGCTTAGCATCCAGAGACTCTGTCCAATCCATGCAAGTGAACGGAGCGTTCCCTCTCCGTCATAACTATCAAACCAAACATCCTTCACATTCACCGAGCGAACATAATGAAAGTAAAATGCACATTTCTCGCTAAAAATGTTTCCATAAACGCATTTAATGGCGTAACTATGTTACTATTTCCACCCCCAGAATAAAGAAAGATGTCGGCCGTATGCTTCTGTGCAAGGGTCACTACTCTCTGTCGGTGATGTCGGGTCAAGCTCCACGCTGATTGGCTATCGTGGCTAAGCGTCACGCGTTGGAGCATTGAAAGTTCTGGGGTCTCATTTATAAAACTGTGCGTGGGATCGTTACTAAAAATGTGCGTACGCCCAGAAGCCAAGTTTTGCGTGCGCCAAAAAATATTCGGATTTATAAAACACTGCGTACGCACACCTGTACGCAATCTTTGCTTTATAAATCACATACTGACTACAATTGTGCGCAGCTGAATCAGCTTCACGTTCCGCCCTCTACACGCCCCTTTTTAACCATAAATGGTCAATGCAAATTACCGCATGAATGCGATCTGCATATAAAACACACTCAGATGCCGGTATTATGTCTTGTTGGAAACAATGGCAGAACTTGTACTGAGAAAATCAAAAAAGCGAAGCGAGGACCGAAAGGTAGTTTTGTTCGGCGGTCACGGTATTTGGGATCGCCAATTACAAAAAGCAGAGTGAGTGGCAACATGTTGCTGCAGCAGTGAACTCTGTCAGTAGCACGGAGCGCACTGTCCCAGAATTAAAAAAAGAAGTGGTATGACAGAGAGTTACATATTTTTATGTAGACTACGAATAAATCGTTATGGTCCCTAAATACCCTCTCCCTCCGAATCCTGCCATTTGCATGGTCCGCCAGAAGTGCCATATGGTGCAGCATTACCACGGCGCTCACCTCTGTATTTATAGGGTTACGGTAATAAGACGAGAACGCCTTGGATAATCAGTTTGTAATCACCCACGTAAAATGTTCTTGAACATAACCCCTTTTTAATGCCTGATTTGTCATGAAAAGCATCAAGAGTAACGGACAACGATTGTGATGAGGAGTGTGGCTTGGTTTTTCACACTTGATTTAATTGACATTTGATTATGTGTTTACAGTCTCATCTCATCTCATTTTCGTCCGCTTATCCGGGGTCGGGTCGCGGGGGGAGCAGCTCAAGCAGGGGGCCCCAGACTTCCCCTTCCCGGGCCACATTGACCAGCTCTGACGGGGGGATCCCGAGGCGTTCCCAGGCCAGTGTTGAGATATAATCTCTCCACCTAGTCCTGGGTCTTCCCCGAGGTCTCCTCCCCACTGGACGTGCCTGAAACACCTCCCAAGGAAGGCGCCCAGTGGGCATCCTTACCAGATGCCCGAACCACCTCAGCTGACTCCTTTCTAAGTAAAGGAGCAGCGGCTCTAATCCGAGTTCCTCACGGATGGCTGAGCTTCTCATCCTATCCCTAAGGGAGACGCCAGCCACCCTTCTGAGAAAACTCATCTCGGCCGCTTGTACCCGCGATCTCGTCCTTTCGGTCGTGACCCAGCCCTCATGACCATAGGTGAGGATAGGGACGAAGATCGACCGGTAGATCGAGAGCTTTGCCTTGCGGCTCAGCTCTCTTTTCGTTACAACGGTGCGGTAAAGCGAACGCAATACCGCCCCCGCTGCTCCGATTCTCCGGCCAATCTCACGCTCCATAGTACCCTCACTCGCGAACAAGACCCCGAGGTACTTGAACTCCTTCACTTGGGCTAAGGATTACAGGTGTTTACAGTGTCACATAAAAATATTATGTTATTGACACATGTTGGACAGATGCTCTATTCCATGCAGTCGCGCCGTCAGTGGACAGTATGGAGTGACGGGATTAAATGTAGAGAATTTCTTTTTATTTCTATTCTAAGGAGATATTTCTGGAGTTATAACTGAGAAATAACGCAGTGGACTTAAATTATTCTGATTAGGATTTAACGCATGATACGGGTTGAAATTAAATTGATGAAGGGCGATGATAAAACATAATCGTTCTTCTCACTCTGCAATTCTTCGGTCTGACTTCAGCTCACCACCACACCGTCTGTGTCGCCAATTCTCCTTTTCCTCCAAACCATGCGTACGCATGGGTCAGAGTTTGCTTAGGGCTGCGCACATTTTCCCGTCAAGTTGGTTTTTTATAGATCACAACCTTGGCGTGAAAAGTCACGTACGCAACTTTCAGCCCCGTTTTGTGCGTACGCAACGGTTATAAATGAGACCCCTGAACTCCGGGCGTTGGTGCTTTACGGCACAGACCCCCAAACGCGGAACCGGCTCGATATAAACACAAGTAACTAAGGGATTGTTATATTCATCATAGATCAGCCGACTAAAAAGAGACAGAGAAACCCAATGTCGGAGGAACAGAAGAAGAGAAAAGGGAGACTGACCGACAGAGAGGCCAGACACAAGTAAACGTTGAGCAAGCTTTTCAGGAATAGCGTGAACTGAAAGAAAAAGAAGACTGCAAATCAGACGCCGACTCGGCCGTGTTGCTTTTGAAATTGAAAGTACCTTTAGGTGATCTTTGTCTTCGTGGTATTCTTGATGTTGATAGTCTCTGTACAAATGTGTTTGCTCAACCATTTTGTTGTGAGCCCTGTAAAAACTGTTTTCTCGACCGTTTTGTTGAGCCCTGTATGTTTCTAGCTTGCTTGGTTGCAACCATATAAACACCTTTGTTTCCATTGGTGTTTTGCTGTTCGTCCGTCTCGTCCCCCAGATACAGACTGAATCCCCGAATCCAGGTTCTTGTTTATTTAGATTATTATGTTGGCCAAACCTCTTACACTGATTGTTCTGTTCAACCTAAGATATAACAATTATAATCTAGGATATACATTCTCCCCGTCAACTATAAAAAAGGATGGATTTATGTTTATTGCAATACAAATACACCTTTTTAAAAATGTATAACCTTGCCTACACTTTATGAACATCTACTTCGGACATGGCTCCACGCATTCGCCGGCTTCTTTGAAAACAAATGCACATGGCTCGCGTAGAAGTGCATGGGGAAGGGTCGTCAACGAGTTGTTACGACAGTGTTGTGAAATATCTACTACGAAGCTGTAGGGGGCGCTGTGTAGAGAAATGTGCGTGCCAAAACCAAGAAAACAGCCAAGAAATGCCCGAAGTTGCATAGTGGGCCTTTAAGTTAAAGCTATACTGTACGATGTGAGAGAGCTAGCATGATTTGAAATTAGCTTCTCTTCGGAGTTCCGTTTAACTCCTCCCCCACCCTTCAGGACTCCCTGCCCCCACCCCTCGACACAGAGCCGTGCACAAGCGCTGCTGCTGCTTACGGCTTACTTCAACGGCAGTGGTAACTTCAGTTGTTTCTCTTCCATTGTGTAAACGTTGTAGGCTCACTAGGTCTAGTCCACTGTCATGAACTACTATGACAACAACGCTTTCTTTGCCCTCCGTGAACGCGCTCAGGCCGGCTTAGGCTCGTACACAGAGGGGAGAGAACGCGCAGGCTTGTGATTGGTTCTTTAGATCCGGGCACAGTGTCTCCGATTGGTAAGCATTTTAACAGGTTTATAGCAGATACAGAATTCGTTTTTTTTTCCGCTTCTTTTTCATTGCCCATAAGTTATTTATTGCTGTCAGGATGTAAAAACCAATTTCAACAACATATTAAGAAGTGCATATTATACTGGATCCCCTACAATATGCCTTTAAGATTGGAATGCCTTATAGCTGCAAAGCAGGCGCGTGCCGTAGTAGGCTAACAGGTACTTGGACAACAAAATGCAAGTCATCTTCTGTAAATTATTTACAAATGGCCATCTCTAATCTACTTGGTTGCACACCTGTCTGAACTTTTATAAACCAATATAAGTCATCAATAATTAATAATAAAACAAGCTTCACATCAAGAGCAAAACAAATAATAAGGTAAACCCAAAAGGTCTTAAATACTTAGAAATTAAAGATATAAAAAAAGAGAGGGAAATCTTTGATAGCACTTCCCCTGAATCCCCATTTGGCTCTTCCAAGCATGCAGGTAATACACTCTACTTTGGGAGTTATTCTATGTCACCGCACTTTGAGGGTGGTATTGTATGTAAATTATTGGAATAGGTGAATAAAGTGATATTTGCACTCAAGTTGGACTGATGATTGACATCTGATAGGAATATCTCATGGACCAATGCCAACTTATTGTTAACTAAAGTACATATTGCAGCTCTCTTTGCATATATTTTTAGCCCCATGCCCCTGCTGGTGTAATAGTGCAGGTGTTTGTTGTAAGGCAGGTTGATTTTGTAATTATTCAGTAATAATTTATTACATTTTGTCTGAAACCTTTTATGTTTAAATGTAAGGCTTTACTAATCCCACAATAAATTAAATATAATGTTATTGAGTCAAAATATCTAAATGTGGGGGCTTTCCAAGTAAATATTGATTGATATGGCTTTAATTAAATCTGCATACTGTATATACTTCTGCCAGAGGGTGCCACCCCTCAAAATCTCCTGTCCCCCTCTTGCCACCCCATGAATATTTTTCTAGATCCGCCCCTGATGCAATGCAACCATCATATTTCTCTCTCCATGCCTCCTCCTCGCCCTCCTCCTCAATAAATGGAGTGCAGCTTGAGTAGTAGCTGCAGCCGACTGAGAGGCTCAATAGTCCGAAAGGATCAACAAGATGAGAGAACTCAACAGAGTTCTGGTCCACACGGCCGTGTTTCTAATGCTGGAGGTCGTCGTTCAAGGAGGTAAGCTTGACTAAATGTATGAACTAATATGGAGAACGTTTAATTTCTTTGGATAATCTTAAAATCTAGGGATAGAACCTAAACCCTTTTATCTTATCCTAGAATCAATCCTATGTTTATGCCGGTCTCTGCCAACCACAAAGTGCACGTCCCACTCTGCTCCCAACGCAGGCAGAGATATTTTTGTAACGGTGAAGTGTTGTAGTGTTTTAAACCGTATTAATATTAACGACATTAACACCGGGACCATTTCACGTGCTCGCTTTAATACTCCACTTCCGGTAACCTACAACTGCGCATGACTGAACGACGTTCAGTCATGCGCAGTTGTCCACGTTGTCCACGTGTTGACGTTCAGTGAACGTCAACACGTGGGATGCCATGCACTACATCTTCACCTTCTTAGATGATAACTTACATCAATATGAATTGTAATAATACAAACTGTTTATACAGAAACTCATTTAACTATTCCGGTTGATAATAACATATCACTATCAAGTAGCATATCAAGTAACTTAGACACACATGTATTACTCTTAGCAAAATTAATTTAACAAACACCTTCAGCATTAATACTGTAATAACGTTTCCATCTACTTATTCACCATCCCTTGGGAATAATCATATTCAACATAACTCTATAGTTAACAGACATTCAGGCACAGCTAGAAATGTAATCACACATTTAGATTGTCACAGAAATATATATATATATATATATATATATATATTCTTAAATTCAGAGAAAACCTTAACATTTTATGTAACAAAACATGATCTGAATGGCGAGGGGTGGACTACCCTGCCATTAAGACAAATGCTGGGGATTATTCTGCCCCTTTATGGCACTGTCTGTATAAACGATAGTCAACAAAGTGAGTTGGCATTCTCCTGGTTCTCTGAGGTCTAGTGTCCTGTTCATGGGTTTCAACTGGTGCTGTGCTGTGAGAGACCAACCTCTCTCCAGCCACACCGATTGGCACGACCGTGTCTGGTTCAGGCTGAACCCACCGCTTCCTGCGAACAGCAGCATCCTGTCCAGTCGGTTGATACTGGTTGTTCGCCGACAGTTCCGGAAGCTTGGTTCTGATCTGGCGGTTGAAGAGTAGCTCGGCCGGACTGCGGCCGGTGACAAAGTGTGGAGTGCTGCGGTAAGCCATCAGAAAAACGTCAAGCTCACTGCGCCAGTCCTTGCCTTCAGCGTGAGCTGCACGTATGGCTTTACATAGTGTCCGGTTCTGTCTCTCAACTTCCCCGTTCGCCTGAGGCCAATATGGCGTGACACGGCGATGTTCAATTCCACTCTCCTGCAGATATGTTTTGAATTATTTTGACACGAATGGCGTGCCGTTGTCAGTCACTACAGACTCTGGGATTCCATAAGTCGCAAATAGGTGTTTCAGACATTTTATTATGTTAACTGATGTGGGACTTCTGAGGATATCGACATTCACCCATCTAGAGTAGTAATCAGTCACCACCAGTAGATGGTCTCCTGATGGGAATGGTCCACACATGTCCATTGCAAGCGTCTGCCATGGTTTAGCAGGGAGCTCAGACATTGTGGTAGGAACATCCTGTGAAGTGAAGCTATTGAGTTGACAAGCGTGACATGACCGTACTAACTCCTCTGCTTCACGATTAATTCCGGGCCACCACACTTTTGTTCTCAGTCTTTGTTAGTTTTGACTATTCCTTGATGTCCTTCATGCGCTAACATCAGCGTCTGTTGTCGTGCTGCCTGAGGAACAACAATCCGGGTACCTCTCAGCACTATTTTCCCAACAGTGGAGAGCTCAGTCTTGAAGGTTTTGTAAGCCGCCTCGCATTTACTCCAGTCACCTGTCTCGATACTGCTCCGTACAGTAGCAAGAGTGTGGTCCTCTGCCGACAAGTTCTCCATTTGTCGTGGTATGAAAGCATTGGGCACTGCATGTTGAGCCACGTAGTAGACATGCTCCTCCATGGTGCCAATCTGTAAGGGCGGGTTGACTTTGAGGCGTGACAGCGAATCAGCTGCATTCTGTGGGCCTGGCTTATACACCACTTTGAAACGATAGGGTTGCAGCCGCAGAGCCCACCTTTCAATTCTCGCTGGCGGTTTGGACTTTGGCGAGTAGATGGCCTCGAGTGGCCTGTGATCCGTCACCATCACAAACTCTTTCCCGTAGAGGAACACATGAAATTTCTCACATCCCCACACAATGGCAAGGGCTTCTCTTTCAGTCTGAGAGTAGCGGCACTCTACGTCAGATAAAGCTCGGCTCGCGTAATAGACAGGCTTGTGTGTCCCATCAATTTGCTTCTGGCTCAATATTGCACCTAATCCCACTGGACTGGCATCCACAATCACATGTGTCTCTGCATCCTGGCTGAAATATGCCATTACATGTGAACTGGCCAGCTGTTTCTTTAGTTCTGCTCTGACCCCCATGTCCATTTGCAGGATTGCCTGGTGAGTCTCCTCAGTGGTTCTGATGTCGTGGCCAGAGTAGGAATGAACCTCCCACAGTAGTTAACGAGCCCTAGGAAACTCCTCACCTCAGCCGCATTTGTTGGCCGACGTGTGTTCTCCACTGCCTCAATCTTTGACTGAGCTGCTCCTATGCCATTTTTGGACAGTACATGACCCATAAATTCCAGCTGTGACATCCGGAACAGGCACTTTTTGCTG